>NW_022589731.1:15855092-15936341 GCF_004348235.1 Phoca vitulina | reverse complement strand
ATCGAGCCCCGCATCGAGCCCCGCATCGAGCCCCGCATCGAGCCCCGCATCGAGCCCCGCATCCGGCTCCCTGCTCAGCGGGAAGCCTCCTTCTCCCTCTCCCACTCCTCCTGCTTGTGTTCCCTCTCGCGCTGTGTCTCTCTGTCAAATAAATAAATAAAATCTTAAAAAAAAAAAAAAAAGGTGTGGAAGCAGGTGGGGAGCCCACCCCCAGAGTAGGCCAAGGACAGGAGGAGGCGTTTTTTAAATTGAGCTTTTCTGCTGGGTTCTAAGTTTGTTCCTGGTCCCCGTAGTGACCATCCTCCAGGGAAGCTCAAAACCCCCGTAATCTTCACTATCTTCAGGAGCCAGAAAAAGCTCTCCTGGCAGGAGGGGAGAGTGGGTGCTCAGAAATACTCGGGGGAAAAGTGGCTTTGAGAGGGCAAGGGTAGGGCCAGAAACAAGAAGCAACCACAGAAGGCCAGCGATGGGGTGGAATTGGGACGGAGCGGGTGGGTAGAAGGAGGGAGAAAAAATGAGCAGAACGGGCCGCTCAGAATAGAAGATATAAAAGAAAGTGCCAGCTAGAGAAAACACTGCAAAAGGATGGGTGGCAGGGCCCGACGACTGGGGAGCGGTTTAGAAAAATAGCAATTAGCACAGCTAAAAATAAAAGACCAATTTGGAGACAAAGCCAGATACACAAGGAGAAAAATAAGACTCTCCAGAAAGACAATTCTTCGCAAACCGTACGCTCAAGAAAATGAGGCTAATGACACCCCCTTGGGGGCTGTTTTGCACAGAAATGAGACAATAGATGGGGGTGGGGGCGCGCCGCGCTGAGCAGGTGACTGGTGGCGGGAGAGGAGAAATCAAGCCGGAGCGCAGTGTGGACCTGAGTGACTCCGAGAGTTGAGCTAAAGGCCCTGCCGGAAGCTGCACCACGTGTCCCCAAAGTTAGAGAAGTGTCCCCAACAAGTCGCTGTGCGGGGCAGAGGCATCTCTCGGCGCTGGAACCCTAAGGGTTCCTGCGGAATTCCACCGAGGCAGGCCCCTGGAGCCTCCAGGCCACGGGGAGAAGGCATCCAAGTTCCCCCGGCGCCCGCGCAGCGCAGCTCGGCTCGCTCCCCGCGGCCCGCACCCTGGCCATGCCCCACCGGCTTTCGTGGAGGGGCGGGCAGGTCCGGGCCCGCGGGGATCCTGGATCCCGGGGGCGAGGACGCGAAGGCCGTGGGCCGCGTCCGGGTTTTGCAGAACCTCGAGGCCTCGGCTTCCGCGTCCGTGTAGCGGGAGGGGACCCCGGCCTGCCGCCTCGCGAAGGCGCACGGAGCCACGGAGCGCGGTGCGCCCGCGGCGCCGTGCCCGTTTCTCGCGGCTGCAGGAAGAGGGCGGGAGACCGGGATGGACGCCGAGGCTCGAGGCGGGCGGGGCGGGGCGGGGCCCGGGGCGGCTGCTTTGGCGAGCTCCGTGGGGGCGGCGGGGGACCCCCGGGGCGCACGGTGCCCGGGCAGGGTTCCTAAGCCACGGGCGGCGCGGGCTCCCTCCAGGCCAGTGCACTCCATCCCGAGCGCGGGGCCGGGCCTCGGCGTTCGGTCACCCGGGGCCGCCCTGGGCCACCCGGGCCCCCGAGGCTGCACTGCTGGGCCCCAGCCGGCGCGGGCGGGCAGGGCGCACGGAGCGCGCCACGCGGCGCCTGGCGGTGGGGAGGGCGGCGGGGCGGGGGCGGGCGCGCCGGGGCGGTGCTGAGCGGGCTCCTCCTCCTCCTCGGCCTCCTCCTCCTCTCCGTCCTCCGGCTCAGCTGCCGCGCCGCCCGGCTGCTCCTCCTTCCTCCCCGGGCCACCGCGGCGATGTTTAACCGCGCCGTGAGCCGGCTCAGCAGGAAGCGGCCACCGTCAGGTAAGCGGCTCCCGGCCCCGCGGGCTGGGGATCGGGGCGCCCGGAGGAGCCGCCTCGGCCGACGCTGCCCGCCCAGGGTCCCGGGCATCCTTCCCTCCCTCCTGTGCTCGGGCGCGGCTTGGCGATGCCACCAGGCGAGGGTCCCCGCGGACCGCGCCACTTCTCCTCGCTCCGTCCGGCGTCCCTGCGGTCGCAGCCGCGGCGGGAGCGCAGAGCCCCGAGCGGCGCTGCGGGAGGAAGTTTGGAGAAAAGGGGGAACAACAGGAGTTTTCTTTTTAGTGATGGTCTGGGAGAAGAAAGGAGATCCCATACACCCCCAAACTTTGGAGGGAGTACGGGCTCTAGATCCGAAAGCAGAAAGTCGCGCGGGCTCCTTCCCTTCTGCAGTTCTCTGCCTCTCTCCGCTGCGGGATGTTGGTGCGAATGATGCCCGCGCGGCGCCCGGAGCAGGCAGGGCTGGACCCCCGGGATCGGACTGGCAGCGGGGCCCGGGCCGCCCGGCGCCTTCAGTTCTGCGCTGCGGGGCCGAAATGTGGGGCCGCCGAGGAGGGTGAACACCAGGGTGGAGAAGGCACATCTGTGGTTCGCGCCAGGGGAGCGCTGACCTTACCGTGGACTCGGCTTGGCTGTCACAATGGACCAGGCTGAGCCACAATTTGGAGCAATTTGATGGGACAAAGAATCCACGGTGAAGATGAGACCATGCCTTTGATGCCAACCACCTTACCCTTTTCGTTCACAATTATGGCTATGCTCCTTTGAGCTCTTAATGTGGGCCCAGGTCTCTGTTCACCCAGTTCTGTGTTCTCTCTCCACCCTTAGGGGCAAGCCTGTGAGATAGGTACTGTTAAGGCTACTTTCCAGAAGAGGGAACTGAAGCGGGGAGCTGTTAGGTAACCCGCCCCAAGTCACACTTAGGGAGTGATGGAGAATCTTTGAAACCCACGTTGGCCTGACTGTGGAGTTCAGAGGCTTTCTGCTGCCTTCCACTCGCAGACTCACTTCTTCCTAGTGCTAGGAGTCTGGACATGTTGGTCCGTGTCCTGTTTTCCCTGAATATCATATTTTATGAGGGACATTGCAGTTAAGAGGATGGACTGGGACCAGACCGGCTGGGACCAAATCCCACCTCCACCGCTGTGAAAACTTCGAGTCTGTGCAAATGAGGATCTGCAAAATGGGAATAAAACAGCTATCCCTCTGTGAGCCCTTAAAGGGAGCTGGTTTCCCATCCATCAGCTGATGCAAATCATTGTGTTAATACTCAGGACACCCCTAATAAAGTAGGACTTCATAGGGTCATTGTAAAGAGCTTATATTTGTGTCAGTGGGCTTTGTATATCTTGCTGTGTTGTCTGTGGGTCAAAGGATTGCTTCAGATGTTCCTTTTAGCCATTCCCTCTTGGTGGCTCTTCACAGGCCTGTGGAGCTGTAGTCAGAGCCTGGACTCAAGTTCAACTCCTGGTTCCCACCCTGACTCTATCATTCAGTGACCTTGGGCAAGTTCCTCACCTCTGAGCCAATTGCTAAATTATCGGGAAATTTGAGAACTGGGTGCTAAATCACAGATAGCTTGAAATTGGCTGTTGGTGGATATTTTTACCATGGAAATGGGCAAATGCTAAAGATCAAGCTTTTTTTTTTTTTTCTAGGAGAGCTGGTTTACTGACACACCTCTGTGTCTGTTTTCCCATCTATAAAGTGGGTTTCATAGAGTCCTGGGATTAGACACACCAGAACATACGAAGTCCCTAGTGCAATGCCTGGCATGTAATAAATGAGTAATAATGGTTGGTTTCCCCCTTTCGTATTATAAACAGAGCTGCTCTGAACATCTCTGCCTGGTTATTCATTGCTTTGCATCGTTTTGGAGCATCCCTGGTTTGGGGGGTGTTATATGGGTGAGGGTTGTACCCAGAAAGACTGGGGCAATTTGGGGACACTCGTGGAGTGTACCTCTTTTGGGGCAGCCACTTTTCAGCCTTACGACGTGGGATTAGGTGACAGATAGAAAGATTAGTAGCTAAGCATCATGGATTGGTATTGGGTGCCTGGCCTCCAAGAGCCCAAACGCCATTGGATTTTTAGGTTTAAAGTGTACCCCACTGATGGGAAAGGGCAAATGAGGCCCTGCCGTTTGGGCATCACCATCCAGCAGTGAGAAAAGGAGTCAAGTGAGAAAGGGAATGTGGGCCCCGAGGCAGAGGTACTGGGAAGCTAGCCAAGTGATCCATGGGACCCTGTACTACATTTTTATTTGGTAACTCCGAATTATTTTTCCTAAACTGGCTCTCCAAATTATATAAGCTTCCAGCCCCACCAGTGCTGGATCCAGCCCTGCAGACTCCTGATATGGACCCAGCCGCAGTCCTGCCTCCCAGAACCTTCTACTGTCTAGACTTTTCTTGCTTTTCAGCAAAACCTTATTGGAGACCATGTCTTCAAGCTCAGAGTTTGGAGTTCCTAACCCCTAATTCCAAGGTTCAAAGTGCAATTCCCTTGTTTTTCCTTTTGGAGATTTCTCAAAGTGTGTTCATGAACCCACTGAGGGTGCGAAGGGGGTGGATAAAATGCAGCTTTCCAGGCCACATCTGGACCCACTGATTCAGTCTTGGGGACCCGGGGTGGGAGGGAGAGTAAGCTGCATTTTCAATAAGTTCCCAGGTTGATTCTTATGCCACTGAAGTCTGTCTGCCCACCTCCTCGCCCCCCACAACGGCTCACACTGTTGATGGTAATCGTGATGCCGCTCACCTGGAAAGCAAAGCCAAAGCCACAACCTTCCCGCTGCGAGCAGACTGAGGGGCGACCCGTGGAGGGAATGCCCACCCTGCCAGGCAGGCCTTGGCCCTCCCCTGGGGGTCTGTTGTACATTATCCCATTAAACCCTTGGGACCAGTTTCGGATTTATTGCTGGGCTTAAGTTTTTATTTAAAGATGACAGTCAACATAGCAACTTAATGTCTTTGTTTTAACAACCCAGCAGCGGGGCAGTCTTGGCCTCTGGGGAAACTTTCTCTGCGGAACATCACGGCCGTCCTGTGGTTTCAGAGAGAGCAGCTCAGGGACAGAGAGGCCGGGCTGGGCTGAGGGGTGTTGTTTTAAGACCAGCGTGGTCAGCCCACGAGCCGACTGAGTCTGTGGTGTCAGCTCTGAATGCCACCAAGAGCACCCTCTAGACGGGTGGGTGTCAGGTGCTACTAGAGCTCTATTTGCCTTCATTGACTTTGTATGTGATTGACATCTCCTTCCTGCACTGTTAGAAATTTGGCGAACCTGGCAGGTGCCTGGTGGGCCATTTCCTGGGGCTTCCTGGGTGGACTGAGGTCCATCCTCCGTGCGCTTGAGTAATCCCCTCGGCCCAGGGCTCCGGGCTCAGAAAGTTGCTGTTTAAATTGTACTAAATTTCCTCTTGCTGGTTGTCTTCTGCTTCCCCCAGATAGCTCTCCTCTGCTGCAGCCCGAGAGGGGCGGTGGGGGCAGAGGGGGCCCCGGGCAGGCGACAGCAGCAGCTCCCTGATAAGAGCTGTCAGGAGGCGTCCCCTGCGGGGGGAACAGACCCTTGCAGACTTCCGGGGACTCATTTCCCTTCTAAGCAAGTTCCCATCCCTCCAGGGCCTTGCCAAGGGTCTGCAGGTCAGCTGTGCTGTCCCCTCTGTGCGGTGCTCAGGGACCCCTCCTCGGGCCTGCCTTCTCTCCCAGGCCCAGCCCCCCGGCTCTCACTCTGCCTGTGGGGGGCTGCGCATTCCCACTTCTGCCCCTTTGCTTCCGAGGGTGTCCTCTGTCCTGTCTTCTCCCACAGCTAGGTCTCCCTCTGCCCCAGCAGGGCCGCTCTCCCCAGCCTCCTGCCTCCCTCCCTCTCTGCCCCCGAAATGCAGCCTGTTTTGTCTCTCCCTGGACAGCTGTAGAGGCCACCAAGGGGCAGGGACTTGTCCGGAACCACCCATTTCAGAAGGGACAGACCGGAGAACTCAAATCTCTGACCCAAGCCCAGAGCTACTTGCATGAGTTCACACAGTATCCATTTAGTCATCTTGTTAAGATATATTTAGAGTTAAAAAAAATACATATATATATATATATATATATTTTTTTTTTATTCATATATATATATATATGAATATGGAGCTGACAACTTTTCTCTTTCCTCTCCTCCCGCCCCTTCTTCCTTTCCCCCCCTTTCTTCCTTTCTCCAGTCAGGACATTAAAAACAATGCCATCATCAGCCGTCTTTATCATTCCATGAATGAAAGGGCATTTGAACACCCCAGAGAGTTAAGACAGAATCTCATGTAAGGAAATGTCCTGATCCACCAGAATTTTCTAGAGGTTATTGCGTCCAGGGAGAGGCACTGGGTGGCTGACGGGCAGAGCTGACAGGAAGCCCTGCTCTCCCCTGTGCTCCCACCGTGTCTCTTGAATTTTGTACCGTGTAAATAAATATAATGATCTCTTTCCTAAAAGCAACCCAAGGCCACCTTGAGGGTATCAAGACAGCTTAAGTGGTAACTATTTCCTTATCCTTATTTTCATTTCTTCGTGACCCAGTGCAAAACTTCATGCCAGCCTGAGGGATTGTGGGCAGATAGCCACGTGGGAACTCCTGGTCTCATCTTCTCAATTAATTTTAAGTTCTGTGAGAAAAAGGGCCCCGCCTTTCACTTCTTGTGTCTGTCACCGCCCTTCCCTTCCCAGGCTTTGCAGCCAGAGGGCTTGGGGCTGAGTCCCACCTCGTCCCCTTCTTTGCTTGCTCCTCGGAGCACGTTACGTAACCTCACCATACCTCAGTTTCCTCCTCTGTAAAATGGGCCCCCGATGAGCCCGACCTGGGCGGGTCGCTGTGAGGTGGAGCCGAGATCCATAGCAAGCGCTCAGTCAGGCAGCTGTTTTGACAGCGGTCCTGCTCGCTGTCTCGCCCCCAATCTATCAGAAAACATCCATCAATGTAAACGTGAACATGAGTGCCAGACATGGCGGACTGCGGGGAAGGCACAGCTCCTCCCCGAGAAATGCACAGTCCCTCTGATGCTGGAGGGAGAAGGTCACTTGCCCGCCCGGCCGTAGGGGCCCCGGGGGCGGGGTTGAGGGCACATCTGTTCACGAGTGTCAGGCCCTGGGGGTGGGGGGTGGGGGTAGCACAGGCCTCTGGGAAGTGAAGGAAATCAGGACAGGGTCTTCATTTTCACCCCCAGGGTAGAGCTCCTGGGTAATTTTATTTTTTTCTGGGCCTTTGCCTAGAAAGTAGAGATTCTAGGGAGGCTACAAATAACAGTCTGGCGTTCTGATTTCCTTCCCTCTGGTAGAAACTGGAAGCCAGTGGCCATCTGTTGTTTAGTCCACTCAAAAGAGGATGTGGAGTCTTGTTTTTCCTCCAGACCCAAGGGTGCTCAGGAGCCCCGCAGCCCCCGGCCTGTCTCCCACGAAGCGTCTCTGAGAAGGCAGTGGGTTCCTGGGCTTCGTGAGACTCCTCAGGTGGACCCCAGAGCATGGAACGTAAGGACTGGCCCCTACCCCCCTTGGGCAGATGTCCTCAGCTTGTCCACTGCCCGGCTGACAGCGGCGCAGGGCAGGGGCTGGGGGGAGAGTGGAGTGGAGACACAGGGACACAGGTGCTCTTGGGAGGCCCCGCCCGAGCCCTTGGCTTTCTCTGAGGTCTCTGGCTTCTTGGGAAAAAAAAAATGCCATGATGCCTTTTCTGGGTCCAGCCAGCCCCCTGTAGCCTGCTCGCCTTCTCTGGTCTTTGATGCTTGCTATTATTATGATCATTTTAAAACTTTTTCATTTTTATTATTATATTCTGCTAATTGCACTTCACGCAAAACTCCCCACCAAGGGAATTGCATCCTTGAAGGGTAGTTATTCTCAGAAGTCAGGTACTGGAGCCGATAAGCACTTAAGTAATATTTAGATAGAGCGTTTCCATGACCCACTTTCTCCGGAACCTTACATAGATCACCAGTTGTAACAAACTGATTCTCTGCTTCTAAGTTTGGATGACTTTTTTTTTTTTTTTGGATGACTTTTTAAAAAAATGTAATATGTTTGATGTGGTATAGTTGATATGAGGTTTTAAAGGTTTTATTTATTTATTTGGGAGAGAGAGAGGGAGGGGAGGGGCAGAGGGGGAGGGAGAGGGAAAGAATCTCAAGCAGATTCTGTGCCGAGTGTGGCGCCCCACACAGGACTCGATCTCACGACCCTGAGGTCATGACCTGAGCTGAAACCAAGAGTCGGACGCTTAACTGACTGAGCCATCCAGGTGCCCCTGATGTGAGGTTTTAAATAAGGTTCTCGGGGTGTGCACTTTTCCTTGAATATTTATGGGAGTATGGTGTGTGTGTGTGTGTGTGTGTGTGTGTGTGTGTGAGTGTGTGTGAGTGTGTATGTGTTGCATCAAACCGCTTCAGAATTTCGAGTGAACATTTCGGCCTCTTCCTGGGCTTGAATGTTTGGTTTGTTTTCTTTAATAATGCTCTAAGTCTTGGGGGTACTTAGGATAGACTCTTTGATAATGTACACTGACCCTGCTTTGAGGAAGTTGGGTATTGAGATTTTACTAGGACATTATTTGACTTGGAAAAATTGTCTATGCAGGATCATTATCCAGACCTTCCTGGAGACTAATAGCAGGAATCCATGCTGTAAGCCTTCATTTGCGATGAGTGTTACAGATGCCTTTTGAGTATGGATTTCCAAGGAATTAATGTCTGGAGAAAGTCTCTGGTAGATATGACATCATAGCATCTATAAATAATGCATTACGAAATATGCTGCAAGCAACCAGCCTCAGCCATCTGTATCTTTGAAATAATGGCTTTTGCTGAAGTCAGAAACCACACAGAACAGCATAAATGTAAATGGAAAACGTATGTACATTGTGTTTGCATGCTAGATGATTCTGGCCCGGTCTGGTGTGGGTTTTTGTCTGCGCTGAATTCCCTCTTGGTTTTCTCAGTCTTTTCCCACGGTGCAGTTTTTGTCTTTCTCTTCAAGGCCGTTGTGTTCTGGCCTTTGTGAGTGTGAAGATCAGCAGTTATCAAAAACAAAAATGGCAGGAGAGCCTCATGATAAAGAGAGTGGGCTCTGGAGCTGTGCTTGGAGCACGGTCCCCCCCTTTCCTAGCTGGGTGACCCTTGCATCTGTGCTTCGTCATCTGAAGTGGGGATAATATTAAGCACAGGGTCATTGTGAGGTATGAATGATTTAAGCCACAGAAAAAGCTTGAAGCTGTCCCCAGCACACTGTAAGCAATGTCTAAGTGTTTGCTGTTGTTATTAGCTAATGATAGATTAATCTGAATATAAATGTATTGAAAAATAAGTATTGTGCCTACAAAAATCTGATCTAAAATGCTTTAAAGACCTCAGAAGGTTAAAAAATTTTTTTCATTGTAAAAATATTTTATAGGTAAACTAAACAAGACAAGATAAACAGAGCTGGACAAAATTGAAACGAATGGTGTCACTGATAGTTGCTTACTAGCTCGAGTGATCTTAAAGCTGCTAGAAAATTACGTTTGACTTCGTTTTCCTCCTGTGCATTCCGAGCTTACCTTCTTGTGTTGTAATCCGTCTAAAATGGCAACTTTTATCAATGAAAAAACAAAGAATATTATACCTTTATGGCCCCAGCTGCCAGGAGTTGGGAAGCTGGGAACTCTTGGTTTTGCTTTATTCTTAAGTTCAGAAGTAAACCTGCATACTATAGAGAAAAGTTATTCCTTTTTCTTATAATTGCTGGACTGATTGTAACATTTAAGGTAAACTTGTCTTAGGAAGCCTTTACTTACATGCATTGAGAAGTAGTGAAAGTCTCCTGAGTGGGGGGACCCTGAGTAATAGAAATGACCCGACTTGAGGGGTGATCTCTAGGGCAGTGCCAGATGGGGGAGCCTCTGCTCAGTCTCACTGGAGGTCAGGAGCATGACTTGGAAAAGAGATACACCATTAGGGGCGCCTGGGTGGCTCAGACGGTTAAGCATCTGCCTTCGGCTCAGGTCATGATCCTGGGGTCCTGGGATCGAGCCCCACATGGGGCTCTCTGCTCAGCGGGAACCTGCTTCTCCCTCTCCCTCTGCTGCTTCCCCTGCTTGTACACTCTCTCTGTGTCAAAAATAAATAAAATCTTTAAAAAAAAAAGAGAGATACACCATTAAATGATTGGAGTTTGCAAATGTGCTTCTATTTAGAGCTATCTATCTATATTGATAACAATCAAGAAGGATTAAGGAAAAAAGGGCATAGTCAAAAGCTTTTATCAAAATTGAAAGGCAATCAGGAAGTCTTGGAAAAATTCAAACCAATACTTCTGGGAAAAGCAAAAACACACATCAGAGTGTGGGAAGAAGATAACCACGGTAAGGATGGTGGGGGCAGAAAGTGGGCAAAAAGGCAAGAAGGAATTTGTCTTTATCAAGGGCACCAAAGCCAGACACCACAGTGGCTATGGCTATGGAGAGTAGCTGCATCTTGGTGGACTTCCTGAGCCAGCCCTAGAAATTCTGTGCCCTTCAGTAACAGTGTGGGGGTCAATGTATTTCATTACTCTTGATGGCAGGGAGATGGTAGCCCAGCTGAGAACTGAGAGGAAGGGCCATTTATTTGCCAAGTCCTGTGTTCTGGAGGAGCCCCTGGGGTTTTGTGGAGGTGGCCCTGGGAGGGACAGTCACCTTCACATTGAAGTCCCAATACTGGTTCCATCGAGTAGTTCTTTAGTTGGGTCACCTTGGTAGGTCATTTACCCTCTGAACCCTTATTTTATCCTCCAAACCTTTATTTCCCAGTCTATAAAATAAGGGGACAGTACCAGACTAGTTTTATTGAGTTATTAGAGTCTTTGATCAAGTGAAAGCTGGCACAGAAATCTAATATGCAAAATGATTGGAGTACAAATTAAGGGTTGGGGGAGGTGACAACTATCAAATGGTGGGGCCAGGTATCTTATCTCCCATTTTGGTTAAATGGGAATCCACCAAGTGTATTTATTTGCAAGAGAGCGTAGCAGCAAAAACCCAAATGTGGTCTGGTTTATTATTGAGAAGAATGTCAGGAGCTTTGGAACCCTTTCAGACCAAGGTTGAAAACTTATGGGCAAAGTAGGTGGTGCGTGACAGCAGGAGAAATTTGTGGCTGCCTAAGACTGTTCCCCGGAGCGGCCCACTTGTGTCTCCGCGTGTATTTACGTCAGAGAAGATCTGCTGAGGGAGGGCAGCAAATTGTCAAGCTGTATTCACGAACAGGAGAGTAAATTGGTGAAATGCTTGGCAGAATGAACCCTCTCGCAGAACTTTCTTATAATGGTGATCTCTTGATTCGATTTGTACTTTGTCGGGAAGAAACTCAGTGTTCAGAGGCTTGCCGTTCTAGCATTTGCAAAGAGAGCAGGGAACTAATGTAATATCCACAGACTGAAGATGCACTCTAGAGAAGCATCAGGTCCATTTGTGTTGTGTTTGAGTGAGTTTGCTTCTCAATGGAAGGAATAGATTTGTCCTGGGTCATTCTCTTATGTGCTCTATCACTGGTGCGTATTGAAACACAGTCCCCAACCCCTCACGGGGCTTCTGGCTTCTGCTTTTTAGCCCCAGTCAGCCAGCGAATGTCTAAAATCCAGGTAGTTCTCCCAGATGCTGGGAGACAGGGTCCCAGCTGCTTGAGAAATTAACACGTGCGTTGGACCCCCAATAGAACATGAAAGGTCATGCAAGCTGAGTTCCTGTTAAGGCCAATGTATTCAGATACAACTTTCTTCCAAAAACATTTTAACCTGTATGGCATCCTAGCTGTTTGCAGCAATTAATATTCATAGGACTTTTTTCATTTATCCTTTTCAAATGGTTTTCTTTGCTGATTTTTTAGTTAAAAGCGTATTTTCTCCTACATTCAAACTTTGCTTTATAGAAACAGGTTTCTACCTTTAAATGAAAAAAGGCAATGGAGAAAAAGTATTAGCTATGAAAAGAGTTCACTTGATAAATCATTATTTTAGGCAAGAGGAGAGAGGAACTAACATTTGTTGAGTCCACTGTGAGCCTCTAGATGCCTGATGTGCTTCCCCTTTTAGTCTTTTGGATAACCAGCCAGATAGGAGGATTAGCTTTATCTTGCACGCAGAATTTTGCCCCTTACCACCCAGTTTGAATTGGCTAAACTGGGTTTGGAACCTGGGCCCACCCGAAGTGACGTTCCATGGTTTTTTCCCTTGACTCCAGGAAGGGGCCAAATTCTGTAGAATGAGGCGTGTTGTGTTGTCACTTCCTCGCGGGCAAGTAGTCAGAGTGTGTTAGTTGGAGGTCCCCTGTCCCCTTTCCTTTAGTCAAGAGACTTTTCAGGTGTCTTGAAGAAGAGAAGGCAGCAGATGTGCAGATACAAAGAGTCATTCATTCAATCTACACACACAGTAATGGTGTGATGCTGAGCCATATTGGAGGCAAAGGAAAAAGTAATACCGATCCTGTCTTTATTTACAATTTTGGTATTTTGTTTGTTATGGAATTCTTTTTTTTTTTTTAAGATTTTATTTATTTGACGGAGCGAGAGAGAGCACAAGCGGGGTGAGAGGCAGAGAGAGAGGGAGAAGCAGGCTCCCCACTGAGCAGGGAGCCCAACATGGGGCTCAATCCCAGGACCCCAAAATCATGACCTGAGCCGAAGGCAGACATTTCACCAACTGAGCCACCCAGGTGCCCCACGTTATGGAATTCTTTGCATATTTTGATTTTTCAAAATTTGCATGAAAATACCATTTATCTTGATGCCTGAGTTTTTTAGCAACCCCCTGAAACCTTGCACCTGTAGCCAGTGTCTCCGTTTTCCCACCCTTGGCCCAACCCTGGTGCAAACTTTTATTTATGTGCCAAGCAATGAGCTACATATTGCCGATACAACAGAAGGATACGCAGAAGCTTTCAGACTAGTGCGTCAGTCGTGCAAATCCCCTCACGAGACAGCACGGTAATTACAAGACTGTGCACAAAGTGTAATGGGGAAGCAGCTGCCATTGTGTCAGGGTCCCGGGGAGGATGGTCTGAGTGAGACTCGAGGGCTGCCTGAGGGTTGGCCAGAGGACCCTGGGTGGGGGGAGGATGGATGGAGAGTGGTGGGCAAGGACACGGCCCTCTTGTCATTGCTCTGAGCCTCAGTTTCCCTCAGCTGTAAGATGGAGGAAATGGCAGTGCCTCCTTCCTAAGGTTATCATCGGGACTAGAACGAGTTCCCTGTGTTAAGTGCCTGGAATAGATTCTGCCACATAACCTGTATTAGCCACAGTGGTGATGACAATGACCATTATTTGCAGATATTTTTACATGGAAGTATCTTTGGACCACATACACAGTCTGAACTTTGCTTTGCAGACATCCACGGCAGCGACGGGAGTTCGAGCAGTAGCCAGCAGAACCCCAAGAGCACAGCCAAATGGGCAGCATCTCTGGAGAATCTGCTTGAAGACCCAGAAGGCGTGAAAAGATTTAGGGTTTGCCTTTTTCATTGTTGACTGGGATCGATGCAGCACATGAAGAAGTGTAGACATCTGTGGGGGAAACACAGGCTGGTTTCACTGTGTGTGTCCCAACCTGAGAATAAGGACTTCTCACTTGCCATGGCCAAGGTGGAGACGCTCTCGCGGATAGCCTTGGACCAGAGCTGAGCGGCACGCACCGACTATTTCTGGTTTTTATATAGTTGGATGGGAGGGGGAGGAGGTGATGGGAAAAGAGGCACTTTGCTCATTGGCAGAGTCCACAAAGAATTTCTAGCTCTGTGACAGCTGGGAGGGGGTGGTCTGGGTCTCTCTGATGTGAAAGTTGGTTCTCTTGTGTGTCGGGGATTCTCGGGACTCATTATTAACCGGGTGAGAGAGGTGGACAACAGCTGGAGAAGTGAAGTTGAACTCCAAGAGGAGGGCTGATGGATGGGGCGTGTCGGCGCTGCCTAGAAAGAACTGTTTTGGCTAGCAGAAACCCCAGGTGTCAGAAGAACCACATGTGAATTTCGAGAATGCCCCGTATCTGCCTGAGTCCCACTGCCTTCTGTCTTTAAGTCTTGGCTCAGGTCAGCATAAGCCCTGATGCTGTTGGTCGCTGTTGCAGCGCCGAGGGAGGGGGTGGCCGGCTGGGCTACTAACATTCCTGGACACCAGGCCACTGGGAGCACCATCTAGATCTCGGGAAGGGCCCCATTCTGCACACAGCGGGATGGCGGGCTGTGCTGCTAACCCCCAAACAGCTGACAAAAGAAAACACACCTCCAACTTAAAATAGTTTTCATCGTGACATTTTTAGACATGCTTAATATGTTTTTTTTTCTTTTGTTTAAAAAAAATGGGCCTGATTTTAGAGGAATGTACTTTGTTTAAACACTGTCTGGAAGGAACTAATATATCTCCCACTTAAATTTACTCTTTGGTAATTTATTGTCATCTTAGACTTGTGAGGAGATTCCTGCTTCATTTTTACTCTTCCTGATGATGTCCAAGTCATTAAGTTCAAATGCATATGAAATTCTAGCTTTAACATTAAACATACGCTTTGTTTTTCAGGATGGAGTTTTCGAAGGGTGACTGAACCATACTCATTAGTTGCATTTTGCCAAACCAGCCCTTGAAGGAAAATGCATTATTTGTTTCTTTCTTACCTTAAAGTGGAATACTGCTTGATGTTTTTTCTTCTTTTTATCCATAGGAATTTTTAAAAAAGGAATTCAGTGAAGAAAATGTTTTATTTTGGCTAGCATGTGAAGACTTTAAGAAAACACAGGATAAGAAGCAGGTATGTCTTCCAGTCTGTGATCACGTTCTTGATAATTTTTTTTCCCTCTCATTATAAAGTTACAGCTGCCTTTCCAATAGACTTTGAAATTGCCTAAAGAAATCTGAGCCATATTGGATTTGGGGAAAGACTGAAGCTTCAAATTAGGTATCTTGTGTTGATCAAATATTAATAATTTTAAAAGTGTGTTAATTTTTTAAAAAACATTTATTTTTGAGAAAGGGGGAGAGAGAGCGTGCACGAGCTGGGGGGAGGGACAGAGGGACAAGCAGACCCCCTGCTGAGCAGGGAGCCCATTGCAGGATTTGATCCCAGGACCCCGGGATCATGACCTGAGCTGAAGGCAGCCGCTTCACTGACTGAGCCACCCAGGCACCCCAAAGTGTGTTAATTTTTAAATGGAGCTGTTTAAATGGACAAATAGTTAAAGTAAAAATAACGATTTCTGTCATTTCGAGTTTATCATTGCGCACGATTTTTTTCTTCATGAATAAGTTATGAGGATGCTTCCCCAGAGTTTGACATGTCGGCATTTTGTACGGATGTAGTAAAATGATAAACAGATGTGTGGCGATAAAAGCGCAACTCGAATCAGATAGATTGTCAATTATTCAATGTATCTTTACAAAACATCCTGTAGTTGGCAGGCGTCCCGCATAGAAAGTTTCTGACTGTTCTCCTGGGTAGATGTGTGCTCTTTGCAGGAGGTAACCTTTAATTCTGATGTCAGCAGATTTTCTGTCCTTGAAGGCTGGGTGCGAGGGGAGGGGAGGTGGAGGAGATTATGGGGAAGAAGGCCTATGGATTGGGTATGATTGTGAGGCCTATGCCTGTGTATATCTAAGAGGCTACCAGCTAAATGCCTACAGGGGCCGGTGAGTAAACATGAATCCATGAAGCTTTTGGTGTGAGGCTATAGGGAGTGGTGGGGACTGGGGCCATTGTGGGTAGCTGGCCCCGCCCCTAGGAGCTGTGGCTGATTCTTTAGCTGACTTTGGGGCCTGTGGCTGTCTGGGCTTTCCGTGCTTTGAGTTCTGCCCACCCAGGTCTTCGCTTGCCCACCCTTGCCCCCAGAACCCTAAGGGGCGGGCCTTTCTTCCTAAGGCACCTTCTTCCATCTTCAGCCCAGCGCTGCCTGGTTTTCCAGAGAAGTTGGACGTTTGGATTCTTAGGAATAAATGTTGGAACTAATTTGTAAAAAAATGTAAAACCTTGCCTGTCAAACAAAACATATCCATGGGCAGAAGCAGCTCGTGGGCTGCCAGCTTTTGAGCCTCTGTCTCCAAAACCTGGATTCCATGAAGCCAGCAGCTGTTACGCACGTGTTTGTAGACAACAGCTTGGAGAATGTTCGTCATTGGTGTGTTCAGAGCCTTTTCCTGACTCAGACACACCTCCCCCAAGATGGAGCAGCGGGGCCTTCCTTCTACCACCTTCCTCTCTGTGAGGTTGAGGGTGGATGCTAAGATAGGTTCCCTTTAGCTTGAATTTCCTAGGTCAGCCTAGAAAGCCTTCCCAGGGCACCTGGGTGGCTCAGTTGGTTAAGCGACTGCCTTCGGCTCAGGTCATGATCCTGGAGTCCCGGGATCGAGTCCCGCATCGGGCTTCCTGCTCAGCAGGGAGTCTGCTTCTCCCTCTGACCCTCCTCCCTCTCATATGCTCTCTCTCTCTTTCTCGCTCTCTCAAATAAATAAATAAAATCTTTAAAAAAAAAAAAAAAGAAGGCCTTCCCAAGCAGGACCCTTGGCATTTGCTTCCTTTGGGCTTCTTCTCTTCCCTGGATGACTTTGTCTGAGCCTACTAGGCGGTGAATGGCCTCTGGGGAAAAGTGAGCAGGTGAGTCTGCCTGCCCTGGAAAGCTGGGATGCCACCCTGGAGACAGGAGTGCTCATTGTTTTCCTTCGGCCCCAGCACCCAAGACAGGGCCCAGGGGCCACTGTCCATAAATGCTGGACTGTGCAATTTGATTTGTCCAGCCTCAGGCTAAAACCCTAGGCGAGAGCCCAACAGGCAAACAGATGTCCATTCTTCTGCCATATTCTTTATGTGTTGGGGGTGAGAGGGGCCTACAGGTCAGCCGGCCCTCCCTCCACCACTCTGCCACCACATTGTACTAATCGGGAAGCTGAGGCCCCCCCACAGCTGAGCTGGGACTTGGATCAACATTCCGAGGTCTCCTGGACGCTCTCCCTGCATCATGCTCGTGCATCCTTAGATTCAATTGAGTCCACCAGATCTCTGTGGAGGGCCTGCTTAGGGCCAGGCCCTGTAAAGTGTGTGGGGGACACACAGGGACAAAGACAGATGAGCTTCTTTAGGGAACAGGCATGGAGAAGGAAAGCAGCTTGTTAAACAAGCCTTTGCAAGTGTGCTAAGCAGAGAAATGGGAAGTGTGGGTTCCGTGGGAGCCTAGGTGGGGGTCGGTGGGGAAGCTGACACCTGAAGTGGAGTTTGGGGGTGGGGGTAGCTTGTGGGGAGGACAGCCTGGAGAGAAGAGCCGAAGGAAGGCCAGGTGGTGGGAGAGTAGTGCATGAGGGGCAGGCCAGTTCTTCTGGGCTTGAGGCTGGGAGGGAGGGGAGCTCACACCTGGAGAGCCTGGGAGTCCAGGTGAACACTGGAAGGCCACGGGGTTGGGTTGCCCTGGCCCATCCGCATCCTACAGGCAGAGCTTCCAGATTCTGGCAGCCCCTCGCTGCACCCCCACCCCGACACCCAGCATATGACCCCTTGAAGGTTCGTGTCCTGAAGCCTAGAACATGCAGTGAGTGCCTCACCAGCCAGCCGACAGTGCTGGGAAGCAAGCAAGCATCCGTGAGGCCCGTGGCGCCCAGACCTCATCTGGGTTATCACCCTGAGCCTCATGACTGTCCCCATCCTTCCAGATGTGTGGGCTGTGGTTTGGGAGGGCACACAGCAGCTTGCCCATGCTGCCCGGCCTGGTGCGGACGGGGCCAGAGCGCAGACCCAGGTCTCTGACTGCGGGGCCTGTGTATTCTCCAGCGGGTCTGGCTACAGGGGAAGTAAAACCAGGAGTAAGTTCCAAAGCACTAATTTTAAAAAGTGGAGGGGGACGGAGGCAGGGGGAGAAGTGAGCCCAACCGAGTTTCACAATAAGACTCGCCCTGTCTGGTCCAGCAGGGAGTCTGTCGAGGGTGTATCTCTACAGTGAACGGAGGCTTTGGTGGGATCCGTATGAATCTTACGTTGCCTCCATTGCTTTATTTTTTATTTATTGTTAAAGATTTATTTATTTTAGAGAGAGAGAGAGAGAGCACGAGTGGGAGGGGCAGAGGGAGAGAGAATCTCAAGCAGACTCCATGCTGAGCGTGGAGCCCGACATGGGGCTCTCCATCCCACGACCCTGAGATTATGACCAAGAGTTGGACGCCTAACTGACTGAGCCACCCAGGCATCCCTCCATTATTTTAAATAGGCTCTGTGCTGGCTTGTTTTTTCATTCTTTCCCTAGGATTATCCAGCTGGATCTCTCCAGAGCACTTACAACTTCTCTGGCCTCTTGTGTGTAGGATTTCTTTATTTCCTTTCTGTACTGTCTTGTCTTCCCGCTATCACGCAGGCTCCGTGGGTCTGAGATCCTTGTCTGTCTTCTCCCCACTGTATCCAAGTGCCTAGAGCAGCCTGGTGCTGTTTACTTCCTGCTCTCCCCACTCAGGTCAGCTGGCGCCTGAGGACCCACGCGGGGCGGGGTCCTAGCGCCCTCCCCTCCTGCTGCAGTGATGGCCCTAGGGACAGACATGTTTTCTCAGAAGCTCCAACAGTGGACCTGCACTGTGCCCCGCTCTCTTCCCTGGCCCGTGCTTCGCCAAGGGAACGGGAAGGTCTTGACACTCTGCGTGCGCGGCAGAGATGCTGGGCTTTAGGAAGTTGGGAGGGTGATGCCCCGTACCCCCGCCCTCCTTGGGAAACCTAGGGTGGTTGTACCTTTCAGGGTGTTCATACTCAGCAGACAGCTTTCAAAGCACTTCTCTCCCTTCCCAATTTCTTTATGGCTTGAAATTTTTCTGAAAAGTGCCTCTCCCCCATGAATTCATGAATTCGCACAAGAGATGGATCTGTTTTCTAAAACTGAGCAGTGTTTATGAGTGATAAAACCTCAGGAAAAGCTCCAACGAGGTGTTGGGTATCCCTGAACTCATTCACTCATTCATTCATTCAGCAGCATGTGCATACTGGGCTTGTTCACTCTGTGACAGAGTGGAGATGGACATGGCAGTTTGTGCAGATTTGTAAAAACCAAGCCAGGAGTAGGGGAGGGGGAGGGGTGGGGCAGTGCAGGTTTCTTTCTTTCTTTCTTTCTTTTTTTAGATTTATTTATTTATCTGAGAGAGAGAGAGGGAGAATGTGCGAGTGTGGGGGGGAGGGGCAGAGAGAGAGAGAGAGAGTCTCAAGCAGACTCTGAGCTGAATGGGGAACCCGACGTGAGGCTCAATCTCACAACCCTGAGATCATGACCCCAGCTGAAATCAAGAGACATTTAACCAACTAAGCCACCCAGGCGCTCCGCAGTGCAGTTTTCTAATAATCATAGCTCCGAGAGGGACTGGTACTGGTATTTAAATATAATGGTACCTTGCCTTTTTATAGTGTTTTAGAGTTAACAGGGTTATAGGGGAAGGGATCTATGGTATTTATGATTTCAATTACATATTATTTAACACTACAACCTGATCCAGGATTTAGAGTGTTTGAGGTTCTTATTTAAAGTACTAAAGCAGGGGCACCTGGGTGGCTCAGTCGTTAAGCGTCTGCCTTCGGCTCAGGTCATGATCCCAGGGTCCTGGGATCGAGCCCCGCATCGGGCTCCCCGCTCCGCGGGAGGCCCGCTTCTCCCTCTCGCACTCCCCCTGCTTGTGTTCCCTCTCTCGCTGTCTGTCTCTCTCTCTCTCAAAGAAATAAAAATTAAAAAAAAAAAATTTTAAAGTACTAAAGCAGGGGCGCCTGGGTGGCTCAGTCAGTTAAGCGTCTGCCTTCAACTCAGGTCATGATCCCAGGGTCCTGGCAGGGAACCCCCCATCAGGCTTCTTGCTTAGCTGCTTCTCCCTCGCCCTCTGCCCCTCCCCCAACCTACTCGTGTGCTCTCTCTCTCTCGCTCTCGCTCTCTCTTAAATAAATAAATAAAATCTTAAAAAAAAAAAAAAAGTACCAAAGTAAAGGTTTTCCTAAAAGGCTACAACACCATCTTCTTTATTAAAAAAAATATATATATATTCAAAAATCCCCAAGTGACCCACGCTCCTTCTGGAGTAAGATGGGCTGGTGCCTTTCACCCCGCAGCACCCTCCAGATTTCACTCCCCCTCTGGTTCTTGCTGGGCCTTTCAGCATGGGTTTGGCTGGGTCCAGGCTGGCCCGAGTGGAGCTCAGCTGCTCCCGGCGTGGTTTAGACTCAGCACTGGCTGGCCCTGCGCCCCTGTTCCTTCCGAGCTAACTCATCACTTCTAGATGTTATCTACCAGCTTCCTCTTGCTATAACCAAGCTTTCACTTACTCACATCCCTGTCTACTGTATTTTCACGATGAAGTCTCTTTCCTGTTTGCTGCTGAGCCAAAGGGGATGCTTCCATGTTTTTTCTTCTTGGACCATCTTGTGCTTTTCTTATTTTTATAACCTCCAGCAGCCCTCTAAAATGCCTCTCGACACGGTGTCGCGTGGGCTCAGGCCTCTCGGTTCGCCTCTGCAGCTGGGGTTCACCTGGGGACCATCCCCTGGGGGCCCTCTGACCACAGCTCCCACGGGGGCGTCCCCAGGCCTTCCTTTGCCACCATGGGGTGTTCCTCAGCCCCTCACCTGCTTCCAGGACCTGGGACCTCCTCTGTCCTGAGTCGCTCCCTCATCCTGGGGCAACACGGCCAGCAGTAGCTTCCTGCGGAAGGGGACATGGCAGGTGGACATTTAAAGATCTTGTTGAGTGAAAATGTTATTTTTTCCCCTACTCTCCCACTTCACTGATACTGTGATGGAACAGAAATGAATTCTAGGTCGACACTCCTTTAGACCTTGGAACACACCTGCCCCATTGTCTTCCATTTTTGTTAAGAATTAGTTTTTTTTTTTTTTAAAGATTTTTATTTATTTATTTGAGAGAGAGCACATGAGAGGGGGGAGGGTCAGAGGGAGAAGCAGACTCCCTGCCGAGCAGGGAGCCCGACGCGGGACTCGATCCAGGGACTCCAGGATCATGACCTGAGCCGAAGGCAGTCGCCCAACCAACTGAGCCACCCAGGCGCCCAAGAATTAGTATTTTATATGTAAACTGTTTTGTTTCTTTTGCTCTTTTCCCTCTGGAATAGCATATGTTCTTCTTTTCATCACAAATATTCTACAACTATATAGTCAGAAGCTTTGGGGGGTTGGGGTTCATCCACCACGTAGGCGTTTTGTAGAGACTTTTAATCTGGAAATGTGTAGTTCTGGGCAATGTTAGGTTGTTACGATTGTCGTGACTTCTGGTAACTCCTTTCCTTCCATTTTCTCTGGACTCTTTCCCAGTGACGGCCCTCCTCCCCTGGACAGAGCGAGACCTTCACTTTTACCTCTTTTCCCTCCCATTTTTTTCATCTCTTTGGCTTTTGGTTCCCACTTCTCTTTTGGAGATTTCAACTTGACTTCCACATCCTTCTGTGGAATTCCTTTTTGCTTTTGTTTTCTCTAGCCTGGGGCCCTGTAGTCTCTTCCTGGTGGCCACAAGCCCGATATGCTCATAAACCACACGTACGTCCAGTGCGCGGCGCTGGGAGGATTTTGCTGGGGGTCCAAAGTAGAGTTCCGCTTCACCGTTTGGTGTCTCATCCTTCCCCTCCTCGTGCCTCTGTTCTGCAGCTTCCCTGAGTCAGTTTCTCTAGTGGAAAAACTCTAGTCTCTCATGGAGAAGGGATGGGGGATAACTGCTCAGGGTTGGGGGTATCGGGGCTCTGGGGGTCTAATGGCTTCTTTCTGCTGCCCTCCTTGTCCCTTCTGTCTGGGCCACCTGATGCCCCCTGAGTTCCTGCCATTTTCGGATGCTCCTTGTTGGCACCCCCCTCCCCACCCGTGCAGGTGCACGTTTGTTGTCACACTCCCTGCAGAGTCATCCGCTGTCCCTCCAACTGCTTTCCATTTCCTGAGCCAGTTCTCAGAAATATTCTCGCATCGTCTACTTGCTATTTTCTTTGCCTCCTTCTTTTTCTGAAGCTGATATGAATAAAGGTAGTGGCTCAATCCTTAACTTTTCTCGTGTGTCCTCTCCTGCGGTCTATCTCCGGCCGAGTGCTGGGAGTGGACAAGGACTGACTGTGCAGCCATGTGAAGGAGGCAGAGTGAACTGAGTGAACAGATCTCGGTGACAGGTGCAGTGTGGGGTGAGACAGGTGTTGGGGACCGTGGCTCTCAGCTTCCTGAAGTAGAGATGGCAGGACCCACTGGCCAGGAGGGGCCACTTTGCTTTTTGGTGTTAAGTTGGAGGTGTCTGTGGGACATCCAAGCCCACATTTCTAGAAATCAGTTGGCTCCATGGTCAGTAGCTTGGGGAAGAGGGTTGGGCTGAAATCTTGGGAGAGCACGTGGTTAGGAAAGCATCCTCGCTAGGGCAGAAGTCTGGGAATCCCAGAATTTATGGGGGAACAGAGAGACGGGAACCTACAAAGGAGACAGATAGAAACAGGAAGGTGTTGGAGGATCCTGAGAGGGCAGCCAGGGGCCAGAGAGCAGACCAGGAGAAGGTCTGAGGGACTGAGGCACCGGCGCATGTCGGTGGGCTGCTGGGAGGTGGGCAGCAGGTGGGCGGAAGCCAGGCTGAGCGGGCCGAGGAGGGGGGCACAGGGACGATGGAGATGCAAAGTGCACGCTTTTCCTTTGAGATGTTTCAGGAAGAAGTCAGGAGTGGGGAGGTCATTAGCGATAAGGGCACGTGGAGTGGAAGGAGGTTTTATTTTCCCAGTGGAAAAGGTTTCAGCCCCTTAATGGATGAGGGAGAGAAGAAAGAGCAGGGAGCTTTGGGATGCTGATGCTTTTGTTGTTCTTCTGGGTAGATTGCTGTGTCTCGGGCTGATACTAAACGAATTGCTTCCCTTCCACGCGCATGTGCTGAGGGTGCAGCGCTTGAGCGCTGACTTCTGTCTGGGCGTTGTTATGACTGACGCATTACCAGGCTGGAGTGAAGGCCCCAGACTCACGGGGTGTCTGGGAGAAGCTCATCTGGGTGCACACACTCCCACAGGCGGTCCTCAGGTTGATGCCAGGAGTCATCACATGGGCCCTGGGGGATCCTTTTCTAGCACCTTCTGGACAGGCAGGGTCAGATGCTGGGCCTGTTTGGCTCTCCGCAGAGCAGGTGTCCTGGCGGAGGCTGTCCGGGCTGGGGAAGAGAAGCTGGCCATCCTTCGAGCTCACACCCAGAACCGTAGACCCGGGCAGCTCCACCAGTCTGGTGGTGCCCGTTCTGTCCCCGTCCCGGCGGGGCTAGAAGAGGGTTAACAGAGCGATGGAAAATCTACCAAAATAACTCGAGAGACCCGGTTCTTCTTTTTTGTTAAGAGTTCTCGGCATGGGCACCAGGCCTTCCCGTGACTGGCTTGTGGTCTGCAGTCTAAGGGTTTCCCTTTTCAGTCACGCTTCCTATCCCAGCCCAGATGAGCTCTGTGGCTGAAGCCATTGCCCTGTGTGTGTTCAGCCAGGGGTGGGGGCAGCCATGCACCAGGTCGGCCCTGGACTGGGTGCCTCGGGGACCCCACACTCTTCCCAGACAGACTCAGGAGGGGTGGCTGGGGACCTCAGGGTGGGGCTGAGCCTCCCAGAGGCCAGCATACCTTCACCCCCCGCCCCCCAACCTGCTTCCTCTCCTCCAGGCCCCTCCCGCCCCCACCTCCAAGCTTCAGGCTACTCGGTACACTTCTCCTTTGCAGAACCACCCAAGATATCCTGGATTCATCTGGAAAACGTGTGTGTGAATGTTCAAGGGGGAGGAGAGACCCAAGTGATTTCTATTTCCAGAGCTCTGCACGGAGTTTGCTGATCAGACTAGTTGGAATTGTATTTTCATGAAGTATTGTTAAAACAGGAAGTGGTTTTCCAAAATTGTTCCTCACGGACAGAAGGGGTGGTGGAAGTGGGGCTCGTGACTTCATGGAGCGGTAGGTCTTTGGAAAGCAAGAAACTCCGAAGTGCTGCCCTGCCTGGATCTCTGCAATGGCCTCCAGACTTGTCCCTTGGAGTAGCCATATTTAGCCTAAGATGTTCCTGTGTTGTTGAGTTGGACATCAGTTAATGGTCCACGGCAATAGTTGATCCAGAAATGACACCATGGCCTGGGGCGTTGATCTCCCACCCGGGTAGTCTTCCTGTATGTACTGTCAAGACTTTCTTTCTGGGGAGGGGGGTAGGATGGTCAAGCCTTGGCCTCATGGCATCTTTTGTCAACTACTCCTTGGAACCAAAATAAGTTAAACTCCCCTCCTTTCAAGCACCAAGTATTGAAGCCTTCTGGTGGTTTCTAGAAGGCCAAATGTTTCCAGAGCCTGGGCTGTCCTGAGCCGAGCTCTGCAAGCCTGTTCAGGGTCCCAGGTGGGCTCTCTGGAGACAATGGCTCTTCTCTGGGCCCCATGAAGCCCCCCAGCTCCCCCCACCCCCCACATCATGGCTCCGTGGCTGCAGATCAGAAGCACTGGTCTCCCGACTTGCTCTGTGGGGTGAGGTACTAGATGAGGCTATAATGTTCAGAGAACCGACCCCCATCTTGGCCACCAGCAAGGTGCCTCCTTTCTCTAGGAGAAAATAGAACCCTCAGGGGATGCCTTGGAGGACCAGGCTGCCTTGTGCAGCCCCAGCAAGGAGGCATGCTCTTTTTAAGACAGAGAGCACTTACCCTAAGTGTTTTTGCTCTAGGTTTTCGCTGCAACCTGAATGCACGTGGGTGTATCTTTTCCAACTGTGCTTAGAAGCATTTTAAGGGCCTGTATCTACTTAGGACTGATGCTTTCCAGCAGGTCGGCACTTGGGACTCCGGGTGGGCAGCGAGCCTTCTCCCCTTTGCTTAGGCTCATATCCCGGTACCAAAAAAATCCCTGTCCTGGAATGTGGACTGACTGGACCCCTAGAGGGGGTGATGTAGCTCACAGGCGTGGACTGGGGCCGGGAGGGTGGGGGGATGCAAGGCTTTGGAGCCAAACAGCCCTCAGTCTCCCTGCAGGCTCCTTGAATAAGCCACATCGCCTCTCCTCTGAGTCCTCATCAGGGAAGTGGCGTCAACAGGAAATGGTCCTTTGCTGGATGATCAGGGGATTAAGGAAATGGGATCATAGCTGTAAAACCCCTAGCATGTGTCTCAGGCATAGTAGGTGCTTGATGACCGGTTGGGATATGTGTGCATGGTTTAACTTGGTTTTTTATCTTTTTTATTTTTATTTTTAACTTTTATTTTATTTTTTTAGAGGGGGAAAGGGCAGAGGGAGAGGGAGAGAGAGAATCTCAAGAAGCCTCCACACCCAGGATGGAGCCCAACGTGGGACTCCATCTCGCGACCCCGAGATCATGACCTGAGCTAAAATCAGGAGTCGGACGCTTAACCGACTGCACCACGCAGGCGCCCCAAACTTGATTTTTTAAATTGTGGTAAAACACTCATAGCATAAATCTTACCACTTAACCATTTTTTAGGGCTCTCATTTTTACTGTTTTAATCATTTTAAAGTATACAGTTCAGCAGCATTATGTACGTTCACACTATCCAGTTCCAGAAATCTTTTTTTTTTTTTAAGATTTTATTTATTTATCTGAGAGAGAGAGAATGAGAGAGAGAGAGCACATGAGAGTGGGGGAGGTCAGAGGGAGAAACAGACTCCCTGTTGAGCAGGGAGCCCGATGCGGGACTCGATCCCGGGACTCCAGGATCATGACCTGAGCCGAAGGTAGTCACTTAACCAACTGAGCCACCCAGGCGCCCCTAGTTCCAGAAATCTTTTACTGTCCTGCAGAGAAACCCCTTACCCATTTGCAGTCGCTCCCCCTTGCCCCCTTCCCCCAGCTCTGGGCCACCACTCAGCCTTCTGTCTCTGTGGATCTGCCTCTTTTGGATATTTCACGTGAATGGAACCGTGCAGTGTTTGGCCTTTAGGGCCTGGCTTCTTTCCTCAGCACAACGTTTGCAAGGTTCCACCATGTTGTAGCGTGTGTCCATGCTTTGCTCCTTTTTATGACTGAAAAATATTCCCTCGAGTCCTTCGTTTGGAGGCTTCACAGGATGGTTCTGAATGGTGCAGACTGTCATTCACTCTGGGCCGGGATTCTTTCTCTCTTCATTTCTAAATGGATAGTGTCGCAATTTCATGACAGGAAATGTGGCTACAGACATGTGGCAGGGGTGGGAGTAGGGGCTAGGCCCATCACGAGCCCTCCCAGCACAGAGCGTAGCCCCGGGGCGGCAGCCAGAGCCCCCAGGGGCGGCGGAGCTGCTTCTGAGTCTGGCTGGAGTAGAGAACTGGGCTCAGGCGGGAAGGGCTGGGCTCCCAGGTAACAGGCTCCCTGTGTCTCCTCCAGATGCAGGAAAAGGCAAAAGAGATCTACATGACCTTCCTGTCCAGTAAGGCCTCATCCCAAGTCAATGTCGAGGGGCAGTCCCGGCTCAATGAGAAGATACTGGAAGAACCACACCCATTGATGTTCCAGAAACTCCAGGACCAGGTAACCTGACTTCCCTGCCTGCCCCTGGATGTGACCCTTATTCCCAGGCACCCCAGAAGCCGTCCCCTCTGGCTGGGCAAGTTGAGGCACACTGAAGGGCTGTGGTTGGTGGACGAGAGGGGACTGGAAGGCCAGGCTCGGGATTTGGTCTGTAGGAGGCTCCCTCAGGCCTGCCTACTTTTGGTCTACACACAGTTTGAACCAGCAGGGTTATCTGTCTTCTCAACCCAGATTAGAAGGGAGGCTGGAGCTATTCCAGGAGCCCACACTGAAGAAGCAACATGTAACTGCTGAAGGTAGGAACAGAGAGAAAATTCTAGAAAGCAAGCACAAGGACTCACAGTGGTAGGGAAACTGGGGCTGTTTTTGTGCAAATATCTAAACATGGCCACCCACTGCTGGTGGCCCAAGGCTGTAAGCTAGTTCATAGTGAGGCTCCTGAATTATAAGGAAAAGGTTAACATTTGGCACTTTATTCCACTTAACACAGGAAAAATTGAGTTTAAAAAATGGACCTATAAGGGGTAAATTAGTTTTCTGGCAGGCTTTTTTATGAGATATGCCAGTGGTAATAGGAAAAGGGACGAAACCGCACTCCAGAGATTTCTTAGACATGAATTTGCAGATGTGACTATTCAGAGTGCACTTATGAAATGTTATCTATACCCTTGTTGACGATGGAACACAGACCAATATCAGGCTTCTCCTGGCTCCATCCTTATCGAGGGAGCAAAAGCCTTCCTTGGCTCACAGGTGCGAATGAGTCTTTAGCTTCATTCAGCAGCCCTCGCAGGTGAGCAAGCGCAGACCCATCTGGAGGGCTTGTGCAAACAGACGCTAGGCCTCACCCCCAGAGTTAACCTTCAAATGTGATGGTTCCCAGGTGGCCTGAGACTTTGCCTCCCTAACAAGTTCCCAGGTGATGCGGATGCTTCAGGTCCTGGCACCACACTCAGGGAACTGGTACAGTGCCTCGGTTGGCCTTTTTTGGATCATCTGGAGTGGGCACAGAGCCCAGAGCCTGTCCCAGCATCCACGGTGCCCCATCTTTGCTCAGAGTGAGATTAGGAACAGTTATTCAGGTAGCAAATACAAAGATGGAAAGTAGTTCAAGAATGTTTTCCAGCTGACACGGTGGAAAGGGCAAACTCCACGTGAATTGAATCCTGAACCAAATTTAGGTGTTGAAGGAATTCCAGTGGCTGTGGGTGACTTGTTGAGGGCTTCCTGGAGGTGGTGGTTTTGAGCCAATGGGAAGGATGCCATGGACATGGATTTGTGGCCGGAAAGGAAATAGAATGTATGGTGAAAATGCACTTCTTGTGTCCATAGCTGCATGAGGATATCTGCCCCACCTGGACCTCTGAGGCATTTTTTTCTTTTAAAGATTTATTCATTTATTTTAGAGGGGGGGAGGGGCAGAAGGAGAGGGAGAAGCAGACTTCCCACCAAGCATGGAGCCCCACTTGGGGCTCGATCCCATGACCCATGAGATCATGACTTGAGCTGAAACCAAAGTCGGATGGCCAACCAACTGAGCCACCCAGGCGCCCCATGGACCTCGGAGTCTTTTAAAAGCTTCCCAGGGTACTTTAAAGTACAGCCAGTTGAGAACCTGGACTGAACCCCCTGTGTCCTAGATATTTTCAATAAGAACAGTGTTTACTGTTCAGGGGTACCCTTCAGTGTCTGATGCCCACTTGGCGTGTACCATCTCATTAATCTCCAGCACCATTATTATTATTCCCATTTTGGTGATGCAAAAAGCAAGGTTCAGGGAGACTCAGTGGTTTGTTAGTACAAAGTCACACAGGGAGCAGGAAGTGCTAGAGACCAGCTGTATTCTCGTCCACCTGCCTGCAAAGACCACACAGTCTCTGCCACGCTCACAGCCTGGGTTCATGGGGGCCCCTCATAGCTCCTCAAAGCCCCAAAAGACCAGCTGGAGCAGAGGGACTGGAAGGGCCAGGCGAATACCGGCAACCCCATTTTCCGGGACCGCAGAAGCCAAGGTAGTAGGGAGGAATGCAGTAGGCAGACGTCACTCCATTTGCCGGAACCTCGGGCTCCCAAGGACCCAGATGTCCTGCAGTTAGGCCTGAAGCATGTCCCCAGGTGGAGCTGGACCCCTGTGACCGGGCACACTCTCCTGGATGCATGGAAAGAAGGAAACACAAGGGACAGAGACCAATCTTTTTTTAAATGACAAAGAAAAAATATATTTTTTAAAGACTTTATTTATTCATGAGAGAAAGAGAGAGAGCATAAGCAGGGGGAGCGACAGAGGCAGAGGGAGAAGCAGGCTTCCCGCTGAGCAGGGAGCCCGATGCGGGGCTCGATCCCAGAACCCTGGGATCATGACCTGAGCCGAAGGCAGACGCTTAACTGACTGAGCCACCCAGGCGCCCCCAAAGAAAAATATTTTTTAAAATTACTTCTATTTACCTGACTATAAAAATCCTACATGCTTAACAAAAGAAGTTTGGGAAATCAAAATATAAAGATGAAAAAATTCATAATTCCATACCTGGAAAAAAACCACAGATAATATTTGATTTCTAGATTTTCCATCCTTCTCGTTCCTGTAAGTACACATGTGCCACAGTGCAGCTCCAAGTACTTAATGTGAAGAAAGCACTTGTGTATATCCTGTTGCTAAAAATTCAGTTACTTGAGAGGGGCGCCTGGGTGGCTCAGTCGTTAAGCGTCTGCCTTCGGCTCAGGTCGTGATCCCAGGGTCCTGGGATCGAGCCCCACATCGGGCTCCCTGCTCCGCGGGGAAGCCTGCTTCTCCCTCTCCTACTCCCCCTGCTTGTGTTCCCTCTCTCGCTATGTCTCTCTCTGTCAAATAAATAAATAAATAAATAAATAAATAAATAAATAAAAATTCAGTTACTTGAGAGGGAGAAAGAGGCACTATCTTCCAAAGGTGCAACAGGGCGGAAACAAGGTATTTGGCATCGGAGCTGATTCCGCAGCGAGTGCCTGGGAAGGGCTTCTGCGTTCTGTTTCCCTTCGGAAAACTCTGCCTCTCAGAAGCCTTGCTGGTAACCATCAAAATGTGTGCTCGGCATGGCCCGTAGTTCTCTGTGCCCCAAAGGTCCCCCTGGAGGGCCCTGTGTTTCTAAGTGCAGGAGTTTGAAGCCGAGAGGAGCATGTTTAGAACCACAGAGCTCACCTAACTCGAGCCCTGCCCCCCTCAGTGGTTCTGGCTGTGCTGAGCACCACTTGGCTCAGACAGAGCTGTCTGAGCACCTGCTTCGTGCTCCCCCTGCACCCCGTTCACCAGGGAGACTTCAGGGAGCCTCAGCCCCTCCTCAGGGGTGCAGCCGGAGCGTAAAAGGGTGGGAAAATCCTCCATGAGCATTAAATTAGATGACCCCACATTCATGCATCTGATTTAAAGGAGAGCTTCTTGGGTCTTCATTCAAGTCCTGTTTATTCTTGGTTTACACACAGTTCTAGCGGCCTCGGCTTCTCAGGTCATGGCAGATTGGAGATGCTGGTGGAGGCCGGGCAGGGATGGGCAGCAAGAAGCGACAACTGACAGGCAGGGCAGAGACAGAAAAATGAAACTAAACTTCAAACCGCCCCCAGCACAGCGATATCTGGAGCCACCGAGTGTGGGGGCCCCCAGCCCCACACACAACCCTGGGGGCATCCCTGAGCCATGGGATGGTGACACCATTAGTGATCCTGATCCCCCAAACCATCAGGCTGAAATTGTGGTTGACGTGTTCTGTGAAGGATTGTGTTAGACATTTTGCTATCTTAAGAGAAGTTTGGGGGCTTAAAACTCCATCACTTTGGAAAATTTATGGAAGTGGAGAGATCGTTCTCTGATTTAACTCAGTTCTGCAAACGTGGCCTGGTTGTGTGCTCCGCACAAGGCTGGGAAGGCCATGAGAGGTGGGGGTTGGACGGTGGCTGTTTCCTTGGAACCTTAGCCTAGAATCAAAGGACAAATTTAAGTTGTGGGAAGCAGGAAGGAGGAGGCGACCTTACAAAGAGTTGGTTTTTTGAATGAATTGCAATTTCCTGCAGTGTCTTTTTTTCTTCTTATAAAAATCCTCTGCTGGCAGGTCTATTTCAGTTCTGGTCGGTTTGCTGGTATTTGTTCTTTCATTCACTCCCTTATGCTACGATCTTGATGGAGAGCCTACTGTGTACCAGGGACCATGCTAGGGACCGTGTGTGCAGAGAAGAAATCAGCCCTCGTCCAACCATGAAGACAGAAAAAGATAAATGCTATGAAGTAAATACAGCAGGTGGTGGGCTAAAAGTGACTGGGAGGGGCCTACTTTGGATCTCGTGGTCAAGGAGGGCTCCCTGAGGAGGTGACTGAGCCCTGAGTGGCAAGGGGAAGCCAGGTGAGAAGGGGGCAGGACCTGCCAGGGAGCGGCAACAGCAAGTGCAAAGGCCCTGGGGTGGGGATCTGCTAGGTGTGTAGGAGGAGGTCAGTATGGCTGGAGTATACAGTCAGTGAGGAAGATGGTAGAAACTAAGTCAGGAGGGACTGGCTGGGGTTAGGCCCTGAAGCTGTGGTAACCAGATGCCGTCTGCAAACCTCCAGTGCCCTGATGTTAAAAAGTCGCTCCCTGCTAGTCACGCCCCTATTTCCTTAGACCTGACGTTTCCCCCTTTCCTTTGACTTTAGAATTTAGTAGCTGTGAAACGTTGGGCAGGATGCAGTCCCTCTCTGTGCCTCAGCTTCCTCTTTGGTGAAATGGAGGTTATGATAAGACGCTTGGGAGGCGAAATGCAGGCGTATCTGTGGCGTGTTTACTCAGGGCCCTCCATGAGTGTTACTGCGCGTGTCCTTCAGAATGTCACATGAAGATAAACTTTAACTTCATGCAGTTCTTAACCGGGGACCATTTTGCCTCCCTCCCCAGGGGATCCTGCACAATGTCTGGAGAGACCTTTCTGGCTGTCACAACAGGGGTGGGGGCGCCACCGGCACCTCGTGGGTGGAGGCCAGGATGCTGCTAAATATAATGCACGGGGCAGCCCCGCCCGACACAGAATTATCCGGCCCCAAGTGTCAACAGTGCTGAGGTTGAGAAACCCCGGCTTCCAAAGCCATGCAGAGTGGCCGTGCCTTGCCCTCACCGAGCCTCGGGTCCCCACCTAGAAACAGCCAATAATGTGTAGCTTTCTGCACCATCGTGACTTCAGGAAGACATTGGGGCTGAGCCTCCTCACCGGTCCCACAGTACTTTCATTGTGCATCTATTTGAAGCTGGGACCCGGCACCTCGGTTTGCAAGTGAGAAAGTTCACCCCAGGGGAAGGCGACCCGACTAGCCCGAGAGGGGACCCCGCGTGGACGCGGGGCTTCCTGTGCACCTGGACCCGTCCTACCGACCTGCCGGCCTGGCGCCCCGTGGGACCCGGCCTTGCCGTCCTCCTCCCGGTCTGGGCCGCCTCTTTCCTTCCACACATGCTTCACAGCAGCGCTGTCTTTGGCCTTGAAAGACCCGCCAGGGCTCTCGCCTTCTCCTTTCCCTCACCCGTCTCCCTTGCCCCGCCGGGCTCTCGTGTACCGCCGGCCTGGCTGATTCTAGCACATCCCTGTCGGTCCCTCAGGCACCGAGTCAGCTACGACAGGAAGGGGTCAAATCGGTCTCAGCAGCCTCACATGCTTTCCTTTGTACAAGAGGTGACAGTGCCCGTCCCTGCCGGCCTTGTCGGCTCGGCGGGGTGAACACACCGGGCCGCTCTGCCACATGGCTGGGAGCTCCAGGGAGGAGGGCCGGCCCAGGGACCCCCTCGGCCGGCACGAGCCGTGAGCACATCCCGTTACCGTGTCATCTCAGATTCTGAGCAGGTTAATTTTAAAAATTAATTTTTTTAAAGATTCTGTATACTTATTTAGAGAGAGCACAAGTGGGGGGAGGGGCAGAGGGAGAGAGAGAATCTGAGCTGAGAGAGACTCCATGCTGAGTGCGGAGCCCCATGTGGGGCTCGATCTCAAGACTCTGAGATCACGACCTAAGCCGAAACCAAGAGTCAGGCGCTTAACCGACGGAACCACCCAGGCACCCCTGAAAATTAATTTTAATTGTTAAATAACTACATGTTCATTGTTGAGAAGAAAAGAAAATTCACATAACCCAGGAGGGTCTGAAGTAAAACGTTAAAACGCCTCAGGCCATGCCTTCCCTCTCCTTCCCTAACAGTAATGCCCGTATGTTTCATATCCTTCCAGACCCTTCCCTGAAGGTGTAAGAATGGAATGCTTTGAAATCTGCTCAGTGACTTGAGATTGTGCCATGTTAATGATTTAAAACACTACTCTCCTCCTAGAAGTGTCTCTTCTGCACCATTCTACCACCTTTCTTGCTCTGAAGCCTCTGGTTTGAATTCCACAGACTAGCCAGATTGGTTCCCTCTGGGACAACGAGGAGATTGGAGGTGATGGGAGGGTCAAGGTCATTGCACATGGCACCTTGAAATCATTGCTTTCTGGGACCATGAAAGAGGTTTGAGGGGGAGCAGGGCTGCTCATTCTTCTTTCTTAAACCTGAGGGATCCCAGTGCCTACACTTAAAGCAGGTTTCAAGTGCTGCCGGGACACTCGCACCCAGGCTTGGTGCTAAGTCTGGTCTGGGGAAGGCAGAATGCAGGTGGCCTTCTCCACGGGAAAGGAAGCCCTCGACCTCTGATGCTTAAAAAAAAAAAAAAATGTAGAAACGACTTCAGTGAGATGTCAGTGCTCCCAGCCACATCCTTGACAGAGAAAGGAACCATGCGTCCGGCCCCTTGTTGGCAGTGCTTTACTTTGAATTTCCCCAGAAACCGAGAAGTGAGAAACACTTCCTTTTTAGACATCAAGAAGGGGTGGGCCGGTGGGTGAGGACCTGGCCGTGGGGGAGGGGCTGCCGTGCTTCCGGGGTCAGGTGGGGGTCCACTCCCTCCCCCACCCCCTGTATCTCCCAGTCCGCAGTGGTGGCCGCGCCCAGGGATTCTGGGTCCCTCCGCCTTGTGGGTGCTCGCTGACATCTGCCCCTGAAGATCAAGTCCAGTTCCGAAATTGGCATTTTCCAGTGTGCAAAGCCCGAAAGAGCAGGTCGTGGGTTTTCATTCAAATGGAAGAAAAGTTGGCTCCCTGCGTCTACCACAGCCTTAGGAGGGATGGGGCGCTGCAGGAAGGATAGTATTTGAAATACTTTGAGTTTTTTTTTTTTTTATACCTTTAAAAAGGTATTTAGGGGAAGAAGGTGGGGTGGGTGCTAGAATAGCTTTTAACTCTCCTCCTGAGTTAAGGCAAAAATAAAATACCTTCACTCCATGTAGAAAGCATGTCATTTGAGCCTTGGATTTGAGTGTGATGGACTCCAGGAAAAAGTGGACCAAGTGCTCCGCTGCTCCGTGTGACAGCACCAGACCCATGGGCCTGTGAGGGGATATCACCCTTGAGCAGGGATCTCTCCTCCTCTGCCCATGTCCACCCTCCTTCTGGAGTTTTGATCCCACCCGGCATGGCGTCCTTCTCTGGCAGCCTGTCTGGGAAGCAGGAGAGAAACTTCCACGGCCTGGCCTGGCAGGTTGGGACAAGGGCTGAGCTGAGCTGCTCTTTGCTGGCTGCCCTCAGACCTTCTTCTGGATGCACTCCACTCAGAAGATGGGGAGACGGTCTTGAACTTCTGTGGTGGGGACATCCCTGTGTGTGCCCTGCCCCATGGCCTCTGATCATTTCATGGCCTCAGGGCTGGAGGGAGGTAGCTCGCTTTCTTGGCACTTTCTATCTGTACGTGTGGGTAGGAAAGCATGTCTGTGGTCTGGGTACGTGGGAAGAGAGCATATTCTAGAAGGTGCAGTTCAGAGATGGTGGCATTTGCCACCTTCTTTCAAGAACCCAGTTCTTGAAGCAAATATGAAATCTCACTACTAAAATTTTCTGCTGCATTAAAGGATTTCTTTTCGTCCTTGCATCCAGTTGAAATAACATGGCAGAGGGGTTTGGAAAGGAGGGAGGATGCTCATTTAGGTCTTTTCATGTTCCTGCTGTCTGAGAGGCATTAAAAGATTAGGCTTGAAACGCACTTACTGGAGACAGTGATGAAATCTTTCCCGAGGGGCCTTCAAGCCTGCTTAAGCGTCCGGTCTTCTCCACGGCCGAGCGTGCTTCTGGGAGGGTGTCCTTTCTTGGAGCAGCAGATTCAGAACAACCTCCAGCTGGAGTTGCCGCGTGGATATTCTCCCTCGCAGAAAGGCCAATCCTAATCAATCAGCGGCCCGGGATCTGGAGAGGGAGGGGCCCTGGTTGTGTGATGGGACCTGGCGCATCGATGCCCGTGGGCAGGAGGCTCCCTTTGCCTGTATCACTGAGAGTTCCACCTCTGGCCGCCTGCCGGAGTGGAGCCCAAGGCAACAATGCTGAATAGTTTATAGTTGAGGCATGCCGCTGACAGATGTGGGGCTGCCCAAACCTGCAACCTGCTGAGCCCCAGCTGTCTTGGCCAAAAAAAAAAGGTATGGAATGCCCCTTAGCTGCCAACTGGGGTTTTCTGCTTCATCGGCTGCCTGTCTCTCAGAAGGACCGTCTGTCTGCCATATCGCTCTGCTCCGATGCCGTCTGCCCATCTGGAGCCTCACCCCTACCCCCGATCTGTCTCCACCTTCTGCTTTCTCTTCCCCGCGGACAACTTGAGGTGTGTTGGAAGGGTGATGCTCTCAGTTCAGGCCCCGTGAGGCCAGTTCTCCCCATCAGAGAGTCCTCCTCTTGTAGAGCCTTCTGGAACACCTAGGGCCATCTCATTGTCTATGCACAAGCAGGAGTGAGCTGAAATCAAGAAGCCGACTGTTAGTTTCCAAGGGCTGTCTTAACCAATGATCTCAAACTGAGTTGCTTAAAACAGAAATCTATTCTCTCAGTTCAGGAGGCCAGAAGTCTGAAGTCAAGGTGTCGGCAGGGCTGTGTTCCTCTGGTAGGCTTACGGAAGACTCTCTCCCTGCCTCCTCCTGGTTTCTGGTGAGGGCTGGCATTCCTGCTGTACCTTGGCTTGGGGCTGCATCACTCTGATTGTTGCTTCTGCCTTCATGTGACCTCTTCTGTGTCCCTCTGTGTGTCCTCTACTTCTTAGGAAGACACCACTTTTTGGAAGATGTCATCGCGAGATCCTCAACTAACCCTATTCCAGATAAGGTCACATTCTGAGGTTCCAGGTAGACGTACACTTTGCGGGTCCCCCGTTCAACCCACCACAGTGATTTTTAGGGATATTTGTTTCCCATTATACACACAAATACACTTTTTTTAAAAAGATTTTTTTATTTTTTTAAGTAATCCTACACCCAACACGGGGCTTGAGCTCGTGACCCTGAGATCAAGAGTCACACACTCTTCCAACTGAGCCAGCCAGGCACCCCCACAGATACACTCTTGAGGAACATATTTGGGATCGTTTTTCATTTTAGCACGTTTTTTAAATTTAGTGTTTAGACATGTAATAATCACATGTTGCATTCTTTCCACGTCTCTTTTTGTAGACTTCATTTTCAGTGACTGCCTCCTGGTCTGCCAGGTGAGTGGCAGGACAGCCTAGCGGTTCGGAGTATGGGCTCGGGAGCGAGGTGGCCCGTGTTCGCATCCCGCCCATCTCTCTTGGGCTGCTATGGCCTGTGTCCTCTCCAGAATCTGATGTCGGAGTCCTAAGCCCCAGTACCTCAGAATGTGACTGTGTTTAAAGATAGGACCTTTAAGGAGATAATGAATGTAAACTGAGGTCATTGGGGTAGCCCCTAATCCAATATGACTGGTGTCCTTCTAAGAAGAGGTGTTTAGGACATAGACACACACAGAGGGAGGAACGTGTGAGGACACAGCGGGAAGACCACCATGTACAGATCTTCCTCGACTCAACATGGAGGTGCATCCTGACAATAAATGGAAAATACTGCAAGTTGAGGATGATATTAAACACATCTAACCTTCCAAACCTCATGGCCGAGCCTGGCCCCCTTGAACGTGCTCCCAACACTTACGAGCCTACAGCTCGTTGAAATCATCTAACACAAAGCCTGTTTTACAGTGAAGGGTTGGATATCTCACATCGTTTATGGAATACCGTACTGGAAGTGGAAACAGAACGGCTGTATGGGAGTAGGATGGTTGTCAGCATGAGCTGTTTGCGCCCGTGATCACGGGGCAGCATCACCAGACAGGATCTGACCGCTTATCGCTGGCACGGGAAAAGATCCAAATTCGACATTCGAAGTATGGTTTGTACTGAATGTGGGTCGTTTTTGCAGCAGTATAAAGTCAAAAAATCGTAAGTTGAACCCTCCTCAGTTGGGGGCCATCTAAACAAGCCAAGGAGAGAGGCCTCAGAAGAAACCCACCCTGCCAACACCTTCATTTTAGACTCCCAGCCTCCAGAAAGGCGAGGAAAGAACTTTCTGTTGTTTGAGTCCCGCAGTCTGTGTTACTTCTTTCGGCAGCCCCAGCAGATGGATACGCTATCCACAGGGGCAAAGCACCGAACCTCTGAGGCCTAGTTTCTTCTCTTTGCAATCAGGTCTCATAGGGTCTCAGGATTTAACAAGAGAATGCTCTGTGCGCGGCCTGGCGCTGGGCTGGAAGGTGCTCTCGGCGGGGTTGGTACCCCCCTGGTTCATTTCGCCAGCCTCTGTCCCTGCACGTTGGGTGGTTTCTGTTCATTCACTGGGCAGGTATTTACTGGACCCCGGTCGTGGCCATTTGCCCCGTGACAAATAAGGGTGTGGCCTGCGGTCAGCAGCGGGGTACGCTGCCTTTGGCCACTTTCTGGAAAGGGATTTTTAGGAGCATTCTCTATCCTCCAAGCCGTTTTCACTGAGCGTCCCCCATGGGGGGCCCTGGGATGGGAGCACCCTGTTGCCATACGCTCCGAGGCCAGTGCCCAGGAGCCCCTTTGCTGGTGGCAGCGATGAGCTATTTAGGCAGCTCGCAGCCCCTGAAAATCACTTTCCTTTTTCCTTTTCCCATAGGGGTCTGATGGCTGCGGCCACCACCTGGTGACTGCACAGCTCCAAGGGGCAGGCGAAGGCCCCTGGCGGAGGGAGCCCTAGCCCGAAAGCCTTCATGGGCATTTCACGCCTGCCCATGGCAGGGAGTGGCCCTTACGCTCCTGTTAAATAGTTGGCAGACCCGTCCCCTCGAGCTGGCTGGCACCCGTGGAGTGCCGAGAGCCTGTGGCCTCTGGGGATCTCCCGAAGGCCGAGTCCTGCCCACCGCCCAGCCCAAGCAACCCCCTGCCCTCTGTCCCCCGCCTCCTCCGTCCCGGGGTGCCTTTTTCTTCTCTTCTTTGAAGTGTGAGCCTTCGAGCTGCGGCAGGCAAACAGGATGTCCCACTCCCACACGCAGAGACTTCAGACGAGACACTTGGGTCGAACCGCATCCTGCTGGCAGTGGTGGGTCCCATCTGCCGCGGACCTGGCGTGGGAGAGGGTGCAGGGCTGAGAGCAAGGAGGGGTCCTCACGAGGTGGCTTTTGTGAGTCACTCGGAGCCTCGCTCCAGCCTCCCAGCTAGGTGGGCATGTCAAAGTGCCCTCTGGGAGCTCCGTGCCTGGAAAAGCTGAATACTGCAGGTGGTGAGGGATGGTCACACCCGCACAGCTCATCTGTGGGAGGCCTTGGAACGATAATGGCATTCCCCGTCCCCCGCCTTGCCCTTGGCTCCGATTTTTGTGTTTTCTGGGAGGTTTTGTTGTTGTTGTTGTTGTTGTTTTAAAATGAATGATTTCTCCAAACCTCAGCAAATCAGTCTAGGATTGCAAGATTGCTGAAAAAGAGGTGACGGCCAAGGAGAGGCACAAGGTGGGGACTTACGGAGGCGTGCTCTTCCTGAACAGCTGCAGATCTGAGGCAGGACTGGGGGGACACCCAGGGAAGGAAGGGCAGGCACTAGTGTAAGAGTTTAAGGAAAACACAAAGTCCTAAATCTTTCCCTGAGCAGTGGACTCTGATGATAGCAGAATGATTTAGGCGCTTCTCTTTGTGGGTGAAGCCGTCTTGGGGGAAGGAAGGTACAAAGGCAGAAGGTTCCAGGTCTCCCATCCCCCTGGGAGATGTTTTGAGTCCTTAGACTCCATCAGACATTCGGTTTCAAAATAGTTTGCGTGTGTGTTGGGAGAGGTTGAATTTAAAAGGTGTCAGGGTTTTACCACCCACTTGATAACCCCTCCTGGCTGTGAGTGACATTCTAGACACCTCTGGAACTTTCCACTTGTTGAGCCCATCGTAGTGCAGGAAGCGAAGATACCAGGGTGCATGGCGTGGATTTTTCATCTGCGGAATGTCCTGAAAATTCAGTTGAAAGGTTTGAGAGAGAGACAAGGAGGAAGATTTCTCAAGAGACTGTACTCCACAACAGCTGGAAAATGCTTCTCTTTTCTCCACCGATTTTGTAGGGCAAGGGAGGAGGGTGGCAAAGGATCGGGTAGGAGTGGGGGAGAGGGGATGCTGGGAATAGGGACCATGGCTAAGGAGAGGGGGCAATTCTCTGAGGACCTGCGGTGCACGAGGCAGCCCTATAATCCAGGAGACTTAGGCTCCATCAGGGGTCCTCCCCTCGTACCTGCAGAACATTCCCGAGAGTCATTGCTTTCCCAGAGCCGTGCTCCTGGGCTGAATGAGTGTGCGGGTGTCCACACGCTGCAGCCAACTGCTCCTTTAATTAGGGCCTGTTCCCAGAGCCTCTCCTCACTAACACGGTCGTGTCACTCCCCTGCCTGCATTAAAGAAGCCCCATTTTGTTTCTTGGTAGAATAACAGGTTTATTTGAGATCTTGGATGCCGGACTTCTGGGGGGTTCTTAACAATACTGGCATCATCTGAGAGGACAGTGGCCTTTCCGATAACCACCCTCCCTACGGAATGGTTTCTGTTCTGCCACCTCAAGTTTCTGGAGAAATACGTCCCTGTGTTATCTATTCAAATAAAGTAGAGATTCTTAATGGACCTCTTGATACAAGGGTATGAATCAGTGCTGTGTGCATTTATACTTCCAAGGAAGATAAAGGTAGATGCGCTCGTGTGGCTATTATATTCCGTTGAGACGGTCTCATAATTACCAAAACCATCCAGGAAATCTTCCTTGCCCAGCACATGACTTACTTGCTTTGTGTGTTTTGCACGTAGTTGCCTTCTTGGGCACATGATAGGTATTTAATAAACATTTGATAGAATGACTCATGGTCTGATTAGCCTCAACTTTTAGACTCTTTTTTCCTTTTCTCCTTAGATCTTCAACCTCATGAAGTATGACAGCTACAGCCGCTTCTTGAAGTCTGACTTGTTTTTAAAACACAAGCGAACCGAGGAAGAGGAAGAAGATCCCCCCGATGCCCAAACTGCAGCTAAAAGGGCTTCGAGAATTTATAACACATGAGCCTCCGAAGAGCTGGCAGGACTGGCGGCTTTCAGAAGCGAAGGAACTCCCTCTCAGGACCACGCAGGGTTTATAATTGCTTTGTTATCTGTAAGGACTGAAATGTACAAAACCCTCCCGTGGGATATGTGTATTTTATTAACTGCTTGACCAGTGAGTTTTGCATGATGGCTAATCTTACATAAAAAAACAAATAGCTTTGAAGTTTTAGTTCACATACACACACACGCACAAGCACACATAAGCAGAAGAGTCCTTAAACACTGGATACTTTGAGCATTTTGTAATTTGATTAAACGTCCTCTGAGGCCACCAGGTGAAACTTAGAGCCACCTGTTACCTTTTAAGTCTTTGCCCGGCCTCTGGGGGAGGGGTCATGCATGTCCACAGATTCACTTGGCAAATGAGCTCGAGAATGAGTTGATCTGACAAACTCAGGCCCCTGGGAGTGTCGTCTGTCAGGCGCCTTTTGGTTAAATACTTGTCGAGAGTAAGTTCAGGGCTGGGAAAAGAAAAGTCATCACTGACAGCCTCTACAGATTTGGGGAGCTGTGTATGAGCGCCCTCGGAGGGTTCTTATTTCTTATGTGTGGGTTTGTCCTGGTTTTGCCTACGGTCCGTGACATGTCATGCAACACAGATAAATAGTTCTTCTTGACAGAAACAAGATCTCAACCAGGAAGAAAGATAAATGCAAAATCACTCAGGGTCCCTGCGACAACGCAAGGTGGTGTTGAATGAATTGGCCCGTGCCGATGACGGAGTTGGGGGGATGTTCCGTTCTCCCATAGCCCGTCTGGGGACACATTGGAACCCTTTCTCCTCTGCCCTACCCTTTACTGGACTTGTTAACTCCAGGCTTGGCACTCCAACGAGGGGAAAGAAATGCTCTTTGAAAGTCTCTTCTTCGGTGGAGAGGCTGTGAGTGAAGCCCTGCTTGGCCAGGGCTGTGCCAGCCAGCCCAGGTTACCCCCCCCCCGCCTCCCCTTTGCGAGCAGAGCCCAAGGTCAGGCATGGTTCCCTTCTGCTGCTTGCTCCCACCATCTGCTGCTGCCAGACCTCTCCAGCATGTTTGCCAAACCTTCAGCTCCTGTTTGTACAAACAGAGCAACCAGACTGTTACTTGTGAGCTTTCCCACTCAGACTTTTCCATTTGCAAAATTCCCTGATGTTGAGGGGGACTGTGTAGTTTATTAATCACACCAGGATAGTTTTGAGAGAGAAGGGAACGGAGTTTAGTCATTACGGGATAAGGGGCAGAGACGGGTTCTGTTCTGAGTGAGCCAGTTTGCGACGATGACCCTCCCCTCACGTGAAGCCCTCTGCTGTTCCCCTGATTCCCCAGCGTCATTGTCCACTTGCTGTGGTCGAAGGTTTCCTGTCTGTCCATCTCGGGCCTGGGGAAGGGACGGCCTTCAGGGAGCCATTCACTGCTGAGAACCGAGTCACCCGACCAAGCGTTCATCAGAAATGGCAAATGTTTGATCCCCTTACGGGGGTTCCCTGCCTTCCCCAGGACATCCCAGACAGGCCTTCTCTCTGCCTGGGACGAGGTCTTGTCGCTGAGACGGACAAGCAAGGGACACGCCATCCTCTATTTGCAATTTGCAGTTTCCTAACCAGAAAAGTGCAGGGCTGCACCACCCAGCGCACCGTTGTGGAGGGAGGGTAACGGGGTCACCAGCGAGCTGAGCAAGCGGCTCGGTGCTCCCTTTGGAGAGCCTTGTACGGGGCACTGCAGCTGGGCCGGGAACCCTCTTACTGGGCTCCGAGACCCTTTAGAGTGGTGGCCGCTTTATAAGTGCTTGAATAAAGGAAACAGAGCCAGCCAGGAGATGGTCTAGCAAAGGGAAGCCGGTCACGAAGGAGCTGCCTGGAAAGCTGGGCGCCAGGGGGATGCGAGCCACGGACATTTAACGCGCGCTCCCGCCACTTCCTCTGGCTTGCCCCCGCCTGGCTGCCCACCCTCCGCCAACTGCCAAGCTGAGGCCTGGACAGAACTCAGCTTCCTGAAGCTACTGCGGAAGCAAGCCGAAGTGTGGGGAATCCAGGCAGCCAGATAGACGCTTCCCCCAGCTTTCACCCTCACCCCCCTGACCACCCCCGTCTGACCATCCAGGCACGTGTTGATTAGGATCTCAGTCGTGTCTGCAGGGGGCCAGTGACCAGGCTGGGTGCCAAGATTCCCAGGGGGCGGGGGGCAGCCGCGAGGAGTCATGCGCTCGTGGCATGCACAGGTGGTACCAAATGGAGGTTTTGTTCTCACTCAGGTGTGGGGAGGAGATCGGGAGATGATGACCACTGCAAAGGGAGTTTGTGACGGGTCCTGAGAGGAAGGGCAGGCCGTGCCATGCAGAGCTGCCTGGGGCTGGGGAGCAGAGGGAACAGCGGGAAGCTGTGGGCAAGGGCATCTGTTGTGGTTTCCTTGGGAAAGGCCAAGCGAGGTAAGCAGGCGTGGGGTTGGCTGGTTTGAATCACCTCCCCAGGCTCTGGGGCCCCGGGGCTGTCCCTGGTTGTCCGGTACCTGGGCCCAGATGATGAGGGCAGGTGGCCCGGAGGGTGAGAGCCCGGTGAGAACCTGAGAAAGGATGTGGTTGGGAGAGGAGCTCTGCATCGGTTAGTTAGCCCCAGTGGTGTGCTAGCTCTAGGAACTGGCGAGCCCTGGGAAGGGCATCCCTCCAGGGTCAGCAAGGCCCCTGATGTCAGAAAAAAAATTAAAAAAAAAATGCTTAGTACAACAGTCTGTGGGGTCTCACACTCCCAACCTGCAGGCCATAGATGCGTGTGACAGGGCAGGTGTTTTAAATCTTTCCATGCAAATGCCTAGGACAGAGCGTGAGTGTCTGCACCAGGTGGCTGCAGGCCCCGTCGCTCCCCATTGCCTGTGCAAGGCCATTCACACACGCTCTGCCCACTGCAGGGTTTGTGTCCTGAGCTCGCCTTCCTTTGTGCAGAGGGCACGGCCTGGGTGGCATTTTCCTCTGTGATCTCGCAGTCCTTAAGGACACCCCCGCATCCACTCTCTGACCTGGCTGCCTTTCCAGGAGGGGGCTGTGGTCCATGTCCTCTGCACGGTCCTCACTGCCCTGCCTTCTCACGGACAGCTCTCCCTCCTAGGCATGGGGGGCACCTAACCTACATGCAGAGCCCCCCTTCAAGTGCTTCTCTCTCACTGCCTCTTACACCAAAGCTTAAAAAGTAGGGCAACTAGGGGCACCCAGGTGGCTCAGTTCGTTAAGTATCCGACTCTTGAACTCAGCTCAGGTCTTGATCTCAGGGTCATGAGTTTGAGCCCCACGTTGGGCTCCATGCTGGGCGTGGAGTCTGCTTTGGAAAAAAAAAAAAAGTGGAGGGGGAGGGGAATAGCTACTTCCCCCATTTTAGAGAAGGGAAACAAGAACCAGTGAGCTGAGTCAGACAGGAGCATGCCTGTGAGTGGGAGAGTCTGAGGCTGGAACCAAGCATTCTGGCCCCTGATCCCAGCTCCCTTTCAGGCCCGCCCTCTGCCTGGACAGAGGCTGAATGACCCCCTGCGAGATCCCAGGCCAAATACTGGACCCAGGAGTGACCAGCACCGACCCCCCACCCCGGGAGAGGGGCCACTGGGACGTGACTGGCTGGTTATGCCCATCTCTTCAGTTTGCAAGCTCAGTTGTTTTATCTTTCCCCTAAATATCAGGACGTCAGGCTTTATGTTGACTCTGGGGAAATCACTGCTTCCAAAAACACGAGAATGGGTGCTCTGTTCTTGTGAGCATAAGCTTTTCCTTCCAGTCTCAGGTGACTTCTGGGAAGTGAAGAATTAGTTTGGCCAAGTTTCCCGCTGTGGTTTTGCTCACAAGGACACAGGCCCCTTCCTGTGTTACAGCATCGAGGCCTGACGAATTGGTACCCACCGCCAGGTCCCGGCTCTGAATTTGGGAGCACGCTTTGTTTATGAGCTTTGTAAACTGCTAGGCAAGCACAGTCATGACTCATAGTGTCTCATTATTTACCTTCGTTCTGGCTGCAGATGTTCTAGAACGTGCATTTATTCAAGTGCTAAATGGTCTTATTGTACCATTAGCGTCCAGGTTTTTTAAACTTGTGCTTCTTCCCAAGGTTGGTTGCATCCAAGGCAGTGGGCACTGAGGGAGGGCTGGCGCCGGGGTGAGGAGGGCAGAAAGCTCATGCCGGGGGCAGGATCACTGCCCAAGTGGCTCCCAGACCCTGGGCAGAGCAGGCTAGTTCTCCTTGGATTCCCACAGGCTCTCCACGCTTTGTGAGTCCAAACTTGCTCAAGCAGAAACCTGGGGGGCCACCATCTTGGTACCTCTGAGTGAGGGGCCTGTGGGTCGTGCCCTCCCTTGGTGCTTGGGGGGGGGGCGTTCATGGTGCTGCATCCGTCTGGGGATAGGGGGACCTTGGCCAATTCCCACAATGCCCCCAGGTAGGGGCACCTGGCTGTAGCCTAAGAACCTCCCCTTTCCTGTACTTCTATGTCTGATTCATCAGCTGGTCCTCTAGATTCTCTCCAAAATCGAGCCCAAATATGCCTCCCCATGTCCACAGCCCGGCCCCAGCCAGGCCCAGCTGCCTCCCTCCCCGCCAGCCCCGAAGCCCGAGACAGCCTCCCGATGGCCCGTCCTCCGCCCTGCACTCCTGCTCCCCAACGACACCCAGCAGCTATCTTGTAAAAGCACAAACCTCCCCGTGCTGCTCCCCTGTGCAAGCCCCTGCCAGGCCTTCCTTGTTTGCAGAAGAAAAAAATCAGAGGCCAGGAGAGCCGAGCCCAGCCCCCCTCACCTTCTGCCCCTCCACGGCTCCCGGACCTACTTTCTGATCCGAGATGCTGCTTTCCACGGCTTCTCATGGGCTGTGCCCTCGTGACCTTGGTGTGGCTGGCTCCGTCCCTGGTGTGAGGCCACATGTTAGCTCCTGGGAGGGGCCTTTCCTGAGGACCCCGCTAAGCTGTCCTCCACCTGTAGGCCCATTCCCAGCCCCTTCGGAGCCTGGCACATGACTATTTATCTGTTACAGGTTTGTGACCTCTCTCCCTAAGGAACAGGACCCCTGTGTTTCACTGTGTTCTGGGTCGTGAGCCCAGTGCCCGGCCCAGAGCAGCCACATAGCCCCAGGCTCTCCGTAAATGCTTCCTGAATGAGCGAATGAAATGCCAAATGGATCAGCATCTTGAATTTTGGTTGATTTCCTGCACAGTCTGGCACCTTGCTGTTGCCCATGGCTAATGGCCAACTCTTGTGATGGTCATAAAAATGCAGAATTGGGAGGATGGGAGAGACCCACCATTTCCTGGGTGCCTCCCAGAGCTTGGGCATTGGGTGAGGCCCACTGCAGATGGTAGGACACTTCCACTGTACCCCGGGGGAAATGCTCTTCAGAGGCACCAAACCTGGACCACGGCTCATGGCTGATAGTGGCAGGATTAGAATGCAGGTCTTTCAGACCCCACAGGACACTGCCTGTCATGGTCCTGAGTGGGGCCAGATTTCAGCTTGGGCCAATCTTTGGCCATTCCAACTAGAGAAAAGAGAATTTCCTCTCTGTTCTCCCAGGGAGAAGGCCACCACCCAGCCGCTCTTGGCCTATTCTTCCTTTTCTTTTGCAGGACATGCAGAAGGGGCTTTGCCCCAACTAGGGAAGTAAGAGTCAAATGCTCCTTTAAATAGACCGGTTTTGTATTTGCCACCAGTTTTTTCCTTTAGTGATACATCATGACCATCTTTCTATGCCAGTAAACATAATTATACACCATCCCCCAAAAAAGTCCAGTTTCAAGATTATCTAGGAAAGATAAATGTTTCCCTTGTGCTAATTCCAGTACGGTTTATATGCTGTTTTGCAACACGGGCAAACTGTTTTCTTCTTATTTAAGCATTTAAACACTGTTTTTTAAACTGTTATGGCATACAGAGCGCCTAAGAGTAACAGATGTCTGCTTGATAGAGATGTTCCCAGGAAAAGAATTTGCTGCTTCTTGGTCTCCAGAGGAAGGATGCCTTTGCAAGTATGTGGCTTTTGGTCCACATGCCCCCCCACCCCAACCCTCCTAAAAAGAAGGGGGAAGAAATACAGTGCTGTAGGCTGCTTGATAAATACCTGCATTCACAGATCCTGATGATTACAGAGGGGAGACCCTGATCCCCCAGGAAGGCTGACCCTGTCCCTCCCAGAGGGAGCATTTCTCTGAATTTTTCTTGGTGGGTGATCTGGAGACATGAAAATGTGGGTCCATTTTTACCTTCGCATGCCAGGGAGGAGTTGCCCTGGTGCTTTGCAGGATGGCCAGGGCGCCCCAGAGTCCTCGAGGCCGAGGAACCCAGCAGGATAGCCTTCCTGAAGTTCCTGGCTTGGGCTCACGGGGGAGCTAGTGAGCTGTGGAGGGAGAGAGCAGTGTAGGACCCTCTGAAGCCCTGGGCCCCCCCCCCCCCCCCCCCCCCCCCCCCCAGCCCCACCCCCGCAGGTGCACTGCAGTCCTTCCTCCCCAGGTCCAGCCCTAAAAGGGTTTCTGTGCCAATCAGCTTCAGAGAGCACGGGCCCAGGGACGGGGCAGCCCTGGAAATACCACGTGTGTGTCAGCTGACCAAGGCCACCACCTTGGCATCCAGGTGTGAGTGGCACCGAGGCTGAGACTAGGCAGGAAGGTGGGGTAGCTGCTCTACCTTTCCTAGCTCCCACAGTCCCAGGGCTGTTCAGGCAGGAGCACGAGGCCCTTTCAGGCTTGCACTGAGGTTTTCTTTCTCTTTCCACTTGTTCTTGACCCCCCACCTGTCCCCCATGCCCCTACCTTGGTCTCTGCTGGCTCTAGAGACCCCAGATAACCCCCCCCCCCCCGCCGGGGCCATCAGTGGGAGACTGTTTTCTTCATTTCATTCATTTCTAAAGTCACTGCTAATTTTTTTTAAACCCTTGGTAACAATGTTTTGATGCGAGTTTATTACTTAAAGAACTCTAAGACTTCATGCAATAAACTGCCTGCTACTAAAAGTTATATTAACAACGAGATCAAGAAATGACTGTGTGTACAGAGGCTTAAAGGTTTAAAATAGTGGAGCTATTAAGTCTCTCCCTCTCCCATGGCTGGATTTTAAAATATATCTCCAAATCCCCATCTTTCAGCTCTGGTATTTGTTCTGAAATGTAGTTATTATTTCTGAAGCTGCCAAGATAAGACGCTAAAATTTTACTCTTTCTTCCCCTACTCTCTGGAGTGATTATTTGGGGGGGGGCTTTTTTTTAATTGAGATAAAACTAATGTTCAGTAAAGTAGACAAATCTTAAGTGGGCAGCTCAGGGAATATGGAAGCACCACCAGCATCTGGGGTAGAGTTTTTTTTTTTTATGATTTTATTTATTCATTTGAAACATAAAGATACAGAGAGAGAGAGCATGAGCAGGGGGAGGCAGAGGGAGAGGGAGAAGCAGGCTTCCCGCTGAGCAGGGAGCCAGACGTGGGGCTCGATTCCAAGACCCCGGGATCATGACCTGAGCCAAAGGCAGACACCCAACCATCTGAGCCACCCAGGTGCCCCTGGGGTATAGTTTTTAAGGGGCATCTTCTTAAGATGCCCAGGAACCCACAGGAACATTGACCTGAGCCCTGAAACCAGGGGGGCGTCGAGGAAGCCAGAGTTCCCACCTTGCTTCTCTTCCTTCCTACTTTCCATATTTTATGGCTCTCAGCAGATGGAGAGCGTCCATGCCCTGTCCCCAACTCCTTGTCTAGCTGCACGGAGTGAGAACCGAGTGGCCTCTCTTCCATGCACAGAGCTCTTTCAGACTTTCTTCTGATTCTTTGCCATTAGGGAAATCAGTAACGTGGCAAAACCTTTAGCAGCCAAGGTGACATTTTACCTTTGTACAATTTTGTGGCAAATTTGGGAGGGATTTTCAGGGCACTTGTCCATGTCTTTACAGCCCAGCTTCTTCATGCTGACAAATTGTTTCACTCAGCTTATCACTAAACCAGGACTTAAAAAAAATGTTTTATAGGAATAATTTCAGAATATTTGTAAAAGTTTAATTATGATTATAATAAAATTATCGTCTGTACGTAATAATTATTGACACTCTGCCATGTTTCCTCTATCTGTTCATATTTTTCCCTGAAAGATTTTTTAAAAAATTAGGATGGTTCACCTAAAAGAATATTTATTACACCTAATAAAATGAACAGTTATTCCCAAGATCCTCTAATACCTACTCCATATTCAAACTTCCTGAGCTAAAGCATACTTGGAAATGTCCTTTTTCCAAACCAGGATCCAATCGAGGAGGAGGCATTGTAATGTCTCTCAGTTAGACCAGTCTCCCTATCTTTTTAAGTTTTTAAATAATGAAGAAGCCAGGCTAAGTGTAGTGTAAAATGCTCTACATTTTTTTTTCATTTCTTGTCTCTTCCTGGTGTCATCTAACTTATATTTCCTTTGCTTCTGAGGAGGAGAGAACACCACCTCTCCTGACCTTTCCCGTGAGCCCAGAGGCTCCTGAATTTTCTCAGTTCACGATGCCACTGGTGTCTCAGGAAATTTCACAGTGTCCCAAGGTTACACAAACAAAAATTTATTCCATTTATTAAACAGGTCCAAACAACTTCATAAGCATTTTTGTCTCACAACTTAGCAGCTGATTAGAAAAAAAAAAAAAGAAAGAAAACCTAACACAAATGGAACATTTACAAGAATAGATCTGTTTCATTCAAAAATAACCAAGAATACTTACTAACGGAATGTGTGCACCTGTTCAGAACCCCCCCACAGTTTCTCAGATCTTGGAATCGGATTGACGCCCCTAGTCCTGTCCCACAGTAGTTTTCGTATGGGACTTTTTGTCACAGCGACCCCCAAAAACCCAGCTTTGCGAAGATAGGACTCCATGGAAAGGAATGTAGCGTGATCTAATGTTGAAACTGTGAACTAACTTGAGCTAATTCACGGCATCGGCTGTCACTGTATTTCCCCTGAAAATGTAGAACGTTCTAGGGCACTCCTGTTGGTTTGCTGTGGCATCTGTGGGGACTATGGGATGAATATAGTCTCTGGTAACTTCCTCTGCAAGTGTTCCAAGTTGTTTGAAGGCCACGTGAACAAGGACAGGTGTGTCTCAGCTAGGTGAACAGAAACACTGCCTTCTAACCTAGAGCTGCGCTTCCTGTCTGCTTTGCTCCAGAAACATCTGGGAAGCGTATTAAAATGAACACTCTTGGAGGCGCCTGGGTGGCTCAGTTGGTTGAGCGGCTGCTTTCGGTTCAGGTCATGATCCCAGGGTCCTGGGATCGAGCCCTGCGTCGGGCTCCCTGCTCAGCGGGGAGCCTGCTTCTCCCTCTCCCTCTGCCTGCCGCTCTGCCTACTTGTGTTCTCTCTCTACCTCTCTGTCAAATAAATAAAATAAAATCTTAAAAAAAAAATTTTTAAATGAACACTCTTGAGCTCACTGCCCCCCCAGCCCCCCCTCCCCCGCCCTGCCCCGCATAATCCAAAGACCCTGTGTTAGGACAAGCCTTCTAGTTCATCTCTGACACAGAGTCCACTCACAGAGAAGAAAATGGGGAAAGATGGGAAAATAGTCTCCTCCAACAGAGCCTGGGTCCTGCTCCAGCCAAGAGAGTGAGTTTGGTGGCCTTGTGACTGCTTCTCACTTCTCTCAAGCCCAACACCGGGTAAACACAGCTCACGTGACAGTCCCCGAGCTCTGCGGTGTGTGGGACCCGGAGATGAAGAGGCCCGGCCCGGCTCTTGAGTTCCCCCAGTGGGGTAGGGGGAGAGGGGTGCAAATAATGTATCTTCAAGGCACCACTTAGGGTCAGGGGAGATTTAACTTAATGGTGTTGGCACAGTTTTCCAGGGCTATTGACTGATGCTACCTCGTATTTTCTCCTTCCCATTCCATAGCAAATAAGGCCATTTCCCCCAAATCTCGGTGGGGGGAGGATCTGGGGGCTCTTTTTCTGAGCAATTATCGACATTCCTGGAGTGAATGATTTAAAATTCTAAATGGAAAGGTTGGGGGGGGGGGGTCTTTCTAGGGTTTCTTTCCTCATTCCTTAATAAGTTTATATCCCATAAGTTTACACAGTTCTTTCCAGCTCACACATACATCATGTCCCCTGAAATTAAAAGGCTGGCTGTGCAGCGAGCGTTAACCCCGTCCTACAGACGAGGAGCCCCGCGGCCCCGCGGTAAGTGGCCGGCTGGGCCTGGCACCTGTCCTCGGCTGCAGCTGGGGCAGCTGTTCCTTCACCCTCTGCACTGAGGCGACTTCCCGGTCCCCTGCTCACGAACAGTTGCAGCTGCAAATCCGACAAGAAGCCATCGGAATTCTGATTGGTCAAGGTTCAATCATGTGCCTTAAAAACATTCATCTGCTCAAACATTTTGGGCATGTCTGTTTCACTAGGCACTGCGTGGACACTTCTGGGTCATCTCTTTCGACTTCCTCCAATCCCCCATAGGGAGCCGGCTCTGTGGGGTGGGAAGGTGCAGAGCCTGGGCAGTGAAGGGGGCCCTTCAGGAGGATTTGCTCAGGAAGAAGCCAAGCAGCACGTGCTCGGCCTCAGGAGGCAGGAGGAGAGCACTCCCCTCCCCCCATCTCTGGAGACACTCAGGCAGAGGCCTGGCACGCACCGGTGGAATGTGGCCTGCCAGGGCATGTGCAGATGTCACTGGTGATTCACTAGCTGACCCTTGAAGCCTCTGGCAACTCTGAGAGGCCATGGGTTTATGTTCTGGAAGATGCTTCTCAACAAAGACATGAACTCACATCTTCATTTTCACCCCGAGGGAAAGCAGGAAGTGAGCTTAGGGGAGATTTACGACAGAAAGAATATTCCCGAGAGGCAAGATATATTTCAACATTTCTACAAGCTCTTAAGTTTGGGCCCCGGAGAGCTTGGAGGACACCATCAAACGGAACAATTTCAGTGAGATAATAAATATTAACCCAGGAGTCTTCCACTGTTACCAGCTGCCTGCAAGAATCCCATCCCAAAAAGCTGGGTCACCATCCCACACACAAAGAAGAAGGGTTCTTTCGGGCCCAGAGAGGTTAGATGGAGCCACATAACCCAGAAAGGTGGAGCGGGAGGGAGGGAGAAGCAGGGGGGAGGCGCCCGGCGACTGGGGGAGGGGGTGAGGGAAGGGCGTGGGAGAGAATCAGGGATTTTAATAAGTTCCTGGAACTTGGCATTTTGATCTCCTTCAGGGTTTGGGGGAAAAGAAAACACGTTGGACTGTGCTTCTTCAGTGCTCTGAGACTGGACCACATAGATTCTGGGTTTTATAAGGGTTACTTTATTAATCCCTGGGCTTCACGAGGAGAGGCAGGCGGGACTGCCACGATGGAGGGGCTCTGGGGTGTGGTTAGGGAGGCTCTGCTCACTTGATTTACCTTGGCAATGGCACTGTCCTTCGAGTTCCCTAAACAACAACCCCCACCCCCTCGATCACAAAGCACTCACTCCTCCAAGCGATGTCCTTTGAGCCTCGCTGCAAGTCTGTGGAGAACACACAGGCATCACTGTGCCCATTAAGCAGATGGCAAAAGTAAGACTCAGAGGCATATATCACAGCTGCAAGGAACACCCGGGTATTTAAGCTTCCTTTTCTCACCGTGAATCTGGTGCTTCTCCCGCCGCCTGCCCTTTGAGCACCTGGCTCTCTATCTATCCAAACTTTGGCCTAAAGAGTCACCAAGCTGGTTTGGCTTCTCTGTCCCCAGAACAAATCTCAAGTAACTTTGGAACGCGACGCTGAATTGTCACTTTTTTTTTTTTTCCGGGCCTTTCTTTGCTGGTTGTAGGCACTTTTTAAAAACTCATTGAATTGTTTGTGAAAATGAGTGACAGCAAAATCCCACATAATGCTTCAGCAAACGTACTATCTATTCTGCACACACAAAGAAACACTGCTGCTAAATTACATCTGTCCCGCCTGGATGTGCCCCTCAGCATGGGGACTGTTGATGGTGTTCTCAGCTCAGCCGTGAAAGGGAGCAGGCCCAGGGAGCCGGGGGCTTTATTTTCTTGCGGGTGTTTACAGAGAGCCTGCTGTTGAACTTCTCATTTCCATTTTGTTGTTGCTGTTGGGGGGTGGGGTAGGAAAGGGGGAACAGGGCGTCTCTCCGACACAGATGGGGTGGGGGAAGGCCACATACATGGCCACTGAGAGATGAACCCGTCCACCGTTTCACGTGCAGCAAGTTCAAAGAATACGTCAGGAAAATTTGCAGGTGCTGGATCGGAGGCATTTGGAGTTTGGATGAAAAGGAAAAGCAAACAAACCCCTTGGCAGCTCATCTCAGAGGACTCTCTGCATGCCTCTCCTCTGGAAAGAACCTCCTTTGGTGGGTCCCCAAGGAGGCAAGGGTGCTGGAAGGGGGCAGAGGGGCGAGAACGAGGGACAATAAAACGCGTTTTTTGAGACAACTCATTTGCCCAGCTTCTACGTGAAATCGAAGGGGGAATAATAGAGCAGGCGCCACATCAGAAGATTTTATGAGATGCAACAGAAGGAAAGAATTTCCTGACGTTCCAGCATTGCTCAAGTTCAGGCTGTAGAAACCACACGGTTTCTTTAGGGGTAGAACCAGTTCACTGGTGTAGTTTTTATTTTCATGGAGAAAAAACAGGTTCCAAGATGCTCTTCACTCTACGAAGCTTACTTCAAGTATCACAGAGGTCTAGAGCAGGACGGGGCTGAGCGGCATCTTTATTCCTTTGGTTCAGACGCCGAGAGGCAGGAATGCCGTGACCTCCTGCGGACTGTGCCCCCAGCCCCCCAACAGAGGCCGGCAGAGAGCGTGGGGCCCCCGATGCCCAGGCCTGCATCCTTTCCACTCTACCTCTGGGTTTTTGTAGACTTCAAGTTCGTGCGCACCGCACTTGGGACTTCCCTAAATCCACGCTGTTTTGTTGAACAGATTTGTCTCTGGAGTATTTTCCTAAAACAACAAGCCCCTTTGGCTCATGCTGCCGAGCCCTGGGGCTCTTCCACCGCCGGACTGGTCGTTCTGCTTGGAGTGTGTGCGCTCTGCTGTGGCCTCCCTTCCTGCCACGTCTACGGGGGCTGCCAGGGGGTGAGGAGGCTGTGGGGCAGGAGGAAGGGGCTGGTTCCAGAATGGCAGCATTAGGGCCCCTTGTGCTGATGGATGTGCTCTGTCAGCTGGATCCACGTCGACATCCTGCTTGTGCTCCTATATTCGTGTGTCTGAGATGTCACTGTTGGGGGAAACAGGTGAGGGGTACGTGGGACCTCACTCTCTGATATCTTACCACTGCATAGGAATCTGCAATGATCTCAAAATTAAAAAGTTGACTTAAAAACCAAACAGAACAAAGCAGCAACAAAACCCCCTGCATTTCTATATTCCAGTCAGTATGGGGGGATACTCCTAACAATGGACATTCCTGAGAAAGGCCCCTTAGGGAGCCAAGCTTGGCTCCAGGTCAGTGGTTCTAACACGTAGAGTACATCAGAATTACTCAGAGCACTTGTTAAAGCAGATGCTCAAGCCCCCATCCTAAAGAGTCCCTTTAGGATGGGCCCAGGAACCTGCATTTGAACTTGGCCCCAGGAGGAGCCCATGGAGGCCGCGTGCTCATCGACTATTTGCCGGTTCCTTTCCTTCCCCAGAGTGAGTACCTACCTGTGCTGGAGTTATATGGGTTGTTGATTCCTAGATTCTTTCCTTTAAAAAATAAATACCCACATTGTGCACGTGTGCACGCACACACACAATAAATAAATACACACACATGGGATTCAGCTCTTTCGGGATTCTTTTTCTGGTCGTTACAATAGCTAATACGAATCAAGGACTCACTGTGGACCTGCTACTAAGCTAAGCACTCTGCGTGGGTTAGCTGGCTTGGTCCTTAGCACTCCCCGTGAGATACAGACGTAGGCACACGGAATTCAGACAACGTGCCCGGCGAGCCGCAGCCTGGACGTGGTGGGGCCTGGGCTCGCTGGACCCTGCTCTTGAAATGTTATGGTCTGAAGGTTTCTGTCTCCCCTGAAAATTCAGAGGGTGAAGTCCCAACCCCCAGTGCCTCAGCATGTGACCGTATTTGGAGACAGGGCCTTTAAAGAGGTGATTCAGTGCAGATGAGGTCATGAGAGTGACCTAATCCAGTCTGACTGGGGTCCCTCTGAAAAGGGGGGACGAGGACACGGCACGGCAGAGAGGGAAGACCGCGTGTGGACAGAGGGGCAAGACGGCCATCTTCAAGTCGGGAAGAGGCCTCAGAAGAAATTAGTCCTGCCAACACTTAAGCCTCCAGAACTGTGAGAAAAGAAATCTGTTGTTTAAGCCCCTGTTCCACGGGACTTTGTGGTCGCCCTGGCAGACAGGCTTTCCTTGTAACCAGAAAGACTTAAAAATAAATAGCAAGGAAATTCTTTATCTCGGATGCCAATTTACATTATTTAACTCGTGGTCTGAACACCACCCAAAAGCGTCTCATCTGTTGCGGGAGCGGTGGACATCTAATTCAGGGGTCCCCACATTTTCTGGGGGGGATCTTTTTATCCCATTTCACCAGAGGCTTAATTAAGGCCATAAAGTGGGGAGGGGCTAAGGCCTCAGTGAGGGTGAGGTGGAGTGGGGGGGGTCACCCCTGGAAATGCCCAAGGTTCATCCCAGAATCCCCAAGGGGGCCTGCTGGTAGCCAGAGTTGCCCAGCCCCCTATGGACAAGGTGAGGTCCATCCGAGGCCACTTTGGGTCAGCAGGGATGGAGCTTTATTCTCTCAAGTTCCCGAGACCCAACAGACCCCTAAATCCACCCTCCTTCGGTTCCATGAGCCTCATTGTCCCCGTCTCCCCTCTCCTTTGCGTCAGGTAAAAATCATGCTTGGTCAGAATTTCCCGTGGAAGCCCCTTGAGAAGGCACTAAGTTGAAGACCAGGGTGGAACAGATGCCCAGGTCTGAGGACAAACACCTAGCCCAGTGGTCGGCCTCGAAAGAGGGCCCAGCCTGGTGAAAAATAGGCCTCCTTACACTCTGGAATTACACTCAGGGGCAAGATGACCTCGCCGAGTTGGGCAGGGGGACCAGCTGATCAGACCCATGCATGCCCCTCGTGCTTACTCAGGAGGGACAGTCTCCCCGCGTGGCACAGGGCGTGGGATTGCCTCAACGACTCAAATGGTCATTCTCACCCTCGGGTCGGTAGAGTTGAACCTCTACATTAAATCATGTGACCTCCTTGGACTCGGAGGCTCTCAGATGGTGTCAAGGCCCCTGTCCCTGAGCCTTGACCCTGCATACATCTATTGCCTTTTCTGCCTGCCACCTCCTAGGGCTCGGAGTTGACCTGCTTCAGCCCAGATATGCCTCCCTCCTTTCCCGAGGCCATCCCCACCCCATGAACCACAGACTGCACAGTGAGAGGCCATGACCTTCTGGGGCTGGGGTCCCTCCAGCAAACACCACCCCAGACACTTCAGTGGGGGGTCTGTTCCTTCAGTGACCACCACCCATCTCCTCTCCCTCACTCTTCACTTGCAATAACAAGAATGTATTTTCTTTTACATATCTGGAAAAAAATAATACATTTATTTGGTTTGGTTTATAGTTCTGTTTTTAAACAAATAAAGGCTTGTTATTCTGGCTGGCTGCCGTCCCCAGTCTGATGAGGATTGTTGAACCTCTGGTTTGTCCTCGAAGGGGGAGGAGGGGAGGGGGCATAAGGTGGAACAGGAATCGGGGTGGGGGGGGAAGGGTAAAACTGGCCGAGGGGAAAGTGTCTCCAAACCCCTGGGGGCTTGGAGGGAATCAGGGGGACTTCCAGCCCAAGAGGCCATTTGTGTCCACCCCATGATGATCTCCCATGTGGTGTCTGGATGCACCAAATGCTCTCAGGAGAGCCAACCACGTGCATCTTTTTGGAAGGCCACATTCAGTAACATCACGTCTGTAGCGTGCCGTCAGCCACGGTGGGAGTACGTAAGCCCAGGAATGGCCAGTGCTGCAGTTGGGACTCCCCTCCCCTAAGAGCCTGTTGTTAAACCTTTATCAGCACACCACTGAGCATTCCCGGGCCCCGGTGGTCTCTATCACAGATAGTGACGCCGATCTATCTACCTGTCTATCTAATTCCTGGGGCCCGCGGGGGTTCATCCGCAGGACCAGAAACACATCCTCTGCTGGGCAGGGGGCAGATAGGAAAAAATGGGCTCATGGTGAACTCAGACCCGGGCCGTGGGTAATGTGAATCTAGGGGGACATGAACAGAGAAACAACTATGAAGCAGATTTAGGAGGACACAGATAAAGTTCAGATGGATTCTTCTTTAGAAAATAAAAAGATTTTTCTTAAAACTCAGTCCTTCAGCTTTTCACACTGTTCCACAAGTTAGGTTGCAGAGAGGTGTGATGTCACTGATCCATCATCCCAGTCCTCCAGAAAGGGCCCCAACACCCAGCTTCCAGGCCAGCCGCAGAGAGGACAAAGCCTTTTCTGAAAACACCGCCCACAGCCTGGGCCCCGGGCCGGACCGAGCCCACCAGCCTCACCACCACCTTGCCCTAGCTTGCTACATTATATTTAAATCACCTAAGCTTTTCCCATTCACTCGCCTGAATACTCGGCTATCATTTACAAAAACACACACCAAATCCCTGAACTACACTTTCCAACCTCAAACCCACTTGTTGTTTTTGGCATCCCCAGGGAGGCCTGGGGCCACTGGGAAGGGTGGCCTTTGTAGCTGGGCCAGTGACTCAGCCCCGATGCTCAGGCCGGGTTGCATAGGAGGACCTCTCTGAACCCCCAGAAACCTGGTGTAAAGATCCACTGAGTCCCTCACCCTTTTATTTTTGTTTTGTCCTCTTTGTTGCTGCTGGCTTGGACTCCCTTTTGTGCGGCTCGCATGAAGATGGCTGTAGGATCAAAAGCTAGGTGGTGAGGAGGTCGGCAGAGGGCACTCAGTTTGCTCTGTGCCAACGTCCTTCCAGTTACAATGGGGCTGGACAGCTGGAGGCCTGGACATTGCGAAGGAGCGAGCTTGGAAGATCTCGGCCAGCAGCTGAGAGGTGCCCGGGACACAGGGCCGCTGTGCCAGCTGGCGCCAGATACCACAGGGCGGCACAGAAGCCATGGACATGACCCGGTCCTGCCCACTGAGTCGGGGGGCATCACCTCTGTCCCCGTTCCCAGTGAAAGCCAGGGTGTCAGATACGTTCCTGCAGATGACGAGGGTCTCCTGCCAACTCAGCCTCCTGGCCCCTGGGCATTTTCAGCACACAGTACGCCATTCTCGCCCAGCGTGTGGCCAACTCGGCCAATCCCAAACCGAGGTGGGCTGGATGGCCTGTGGGAAACACCCAGAAAGCCCGGCTTGCAGCCCCCAGACCCTGCTGGCTGGGGTCAGGCTGCTTCATCCCTCCCTGCTCTGGCGACAAGCAGCTCTTGGATGACAAAGTGCCTTGCAAGGAGGGGGCCCTGGGGGAGAGGACTCACTGGTTGTTTGTTACTCCATGTGGGATGCGTTAGAAAGAAATAAGTTCAATAGACCAGATGAAGGGGTGGCCAAAACCGCTGCTCTGGGGGAGCTGTCGACTGCTTCCCTGCTTGGCTTCAGGGGGCCTGGCCTGAGTCCACAAACCCCACCTTCCTGAAACCTCAGAGGGTTGGGGTTTTAGCGCATAGGGAATGGGCTTCCTTTCAGAGAGAGGAGTGAGGGGAGGGCTGAGGGGAGGTGGGGTGGGAAGAGAGCATGGGCCAGAAAGACAGACACACAGGGACCTTGGGAGATGGGTCCAGAGGCAGGGAGTGACAGATGGATGAGAACCCGAGCCAGTGACAATCCGAAGAACCACGCGGACACGAGAGAACGGAGCAGAGACAGGGATGGACACACAGAGACAAGGAGAGCAGGACAGACAGACTGCGGGATGGAGAAGGAGGGAGGCGCTGAGGCTTTTCTCAGACCTGTCCTGCCCCTCTCCACAGTGGCCCTCCCAGCAACTGGCAGGGGGACAGGTGGGGTCTCTGGAGTCGCTGACCCTGGCATGTCCCCTGGGGGTTGGAGACAGTTTGGAGAATGAACAAAGCCACCCCTTCTCCCAGGGCCACTGGGAGGCGTGTAGGGCACCTAGAGGCTCAAGGGAGCCCAGATCACCTCCAGCCCAGCTGCACACCCCCCACCACAATCACTCCCTCTCTCCCACTCCCCGGGGCTCCCCAGAGGGAAGCAAATCTGGGCCGCCGCCCTAGTCCCTCTTACAGGGTCAGCAGGGGTGCGCGACCCTCCAGGCCCTACCGGGTTCTCGAAGCCCCCTGCAGGTCTGGGATTACCTGGAGAACCTCCCTCGGGGTTCAGGAGCCTGTCAGCACCGAGGAAACAGGCACAGAGACCCACCTGACCGCTGAGTGATGAAGATCATGGCCTGCTGCGGGCTGGGCTCCTAAATCCCAGGGGCGCTCACTCGTGGACACCTGACTGCCAGCAAAGGGGACGAGACAAGCCGTTAGCGGAGGTGGCCCCCCTTTCCCAGGCCCTGGGGACCATCCCACCCGCCGCTCTTCCTCCTGTACTCTCCTTAGTGAGCTGGGAGGTCCCCACTGCTGCAAAACACTTCCTCCACTCGGGACACATCCTCCTTGCCAAGCACGGTCCTCGGGGCTGGACGGTTCCTACCTCAGCGCAGGCGACATTGGCCGTACGGGGCAGCTGCTGTAGTTGGACCAGTTCAACAGACGAGAAACAGACTCAGAGAGATTAAGTAACTTGCCCAAGGTCACACAGCTAGTAAGTGGCAGCCCCCCAATCCCAGCCCCCCCATCCCATCTCTCTCTGCGTCCAAAGCCGGATCTCGTACCAAACATGTGGTACACCACCTGGAGAACAATGGGAGAGGCCCGAAGAGTTGAACACATATTCAGAGGAAGTGAGCAAAACCCAGGACTTGATTGTTTAGGCGGAGATTTGAGAAGGGTTTGTATTGCTGGAAAACACAGCCCTTCCTGACTGACCTTATCGAATGGCTGTCGGGGATGGATTGGGTTACATTTTTATTCCCGTGTGCTCACTAGCCCTGTGACTGGGCTCTTTCCCTCTTCCCTCCTGGACAGTAAGCTCCCACAAGGCCTGCAAAGGTCCAGTACTTTACACTTGGTAGCTCCTCAATCACTACGTGGTGAGTGAACAAGTGCCTGGTTCTAGAATTCAAGACAGAGAGAGACAGAGAGAGAGAGAGAGCGCGCTGGAAAGGGCGGGGTGGCCCTCAGGTTCAGGAGCAAATATGCTGCCATGATTTCCCCTCCTGTGCCCACTGCAGACATCACTAATCGATCGAGCCATTCTTTCCCACGGAGCCAGCGTTCAGCCTGGCAGTCTTCCTCCACACAGCGCTCTAGCCGCCACTGCTAGGGATGATGGCAACGTCGTGATGTGTTGGTGACCAGGTCCACCCTCCAGGTGCTGCAGGCCTTGGCCGGTGAGGGCTCACAGGTGCATCTTCTCGGGAGGGGTGCCCCCAGCCTCATCTGGGGGTGCCTGGGAGGTTTGCAGCTCTCCCTCCGGGCCCCCATGGCCAACGGCAGACTGACGCAGGCCTGCCACGGTCCAGCACCAGCACCACCTCCACGCTGCAATGTTCGCCCCTGGCCCCGCGGCACCGGGCTGAGGCTGAACGGCTCCTGAAAGCACATCTTCGCCCTGCTTCTTCCACTTCGAGAAGCCAAACCACAACGGTACTAAATGTATCGAGTATTTCCTTGGCGCGAGGCACCGTGACAGATGCTTTATACACCTTGTCACAGCAATTCATGAGGCTGGGATTCTTACTCCCATTTTACAGCTGATAAAACTGAGGCCTAGAGTGGGTAACTAATTCCAGGTCATGTCGCTGGTGGGCTCCAGAGCCAGGACTCAAGGCCAGTTCTCTCTACCCCCAAGGTGCATGCTCTTTAGCACCACACTGAGAAAGATGCTTCTTCTCTCTTCCCCTTCCTGCTTCTCAAGCTTTGTAGGAACAGGGGGAGACTACGGAGAGCTTCGGCGGGCTTCAGTGAGTGCTTAGTTTGATTTGGTTAGGGCGAGGGGGCACTTCTGGGTTCGGGGTGACTTGCCAACCTTCCCGCGGCCTTGTTGTCCAGCCACAGCTTTGTGCCCAGGCGGCTCAGGTCTCAGGCCCCAGGCTGGCTGCCTACTGCTGCAGAGTCCCCAGGCCACCTGAGGGCCACCTCCCAGGAGAGGCAGTGCTGACCCTGGAAAACTGATCGCCATCTGCTCCGTCCTGTGACAGCGTCAGCCCTCTGTGGAGGGAACAGAAGGAAGGAAAGTGGACCTGACATAAAACAGGAAGAGTGGACGTGAGAGGCTCAGGCCCAGGTAGAAGGGGCAGGGGAGGGTGATGAGGGCACGGGGTCCGTCTGCCTATGCCAGGTGTGTTCCTTCTTCCAAGGGAGCAGGCGGGTCTCCTCCGGGAGGTCTGCACAGAGCCCCGTCCGGAGGAGGGGGGCAAAGGGACCAGCTGGCCCCCTACTGCCCTCCTGCCCTCCTGGGGGGACTGAGAACACGCACTCGCCCTTCTCCCCCGGAAGGATCCCCAGCTGTAGTGAGGACCAGAAGGACTTTTGGACACTGGGCCCAGGGAGAGGAGGTGGCCCCGCAGTCTGACAAGGGGCACCTGCAGTGTGGCCAGAGTGTGAGCACTGGCATCAGTGGTGTTTGGGGTAAAAAATCTCTGGAACCCACCGAAGTGATCATTTATAGGAGACTGACTGAAGGACTCTATATGGCCACACCTACAAATACCACATAGCTAAAATGTGCAGAGGCAAATCCATGTGCACTGGTACGGACCCAACTTCACAATGAAAAAAGCCGGTGGAAAGTAGTCTATATAGACCTCATTTTGAGTAAGACAGAGAGGAATATATATATGCAGAGAATATCTCCAGAGAACGTCACAGGAAATAAAAACTCTCTTCCACTGGTAAAGGGGATAGTTTTTACAAAACAAAAACAAAACACAAAAGAAAAGACAAAGGGCGCCTGGGTGGCTCAGTCGGTTAAGCATCTGCCTTCGGCTCAGGTCATGATCTCAGGGTCCTGGGATGGAGCCCCACGTCGGGCTCCCTGCTCGGCGGGAAGCCTGCTTCTCCCTCTCCCACTGCCCCTACCCTTGCTCGTGCACTCTCTCGCTCACGCTCTCTCTCTCTCAAATAAATAAAATCTTAAAAAAAAAGAAACAGTGAGGCCCATGGAATCAGACAGACCTGGGTTTTGAGTCCTGGCTGGATGATTTCGGGTAGATTCTTTTACCTCTCCAAACCTCAGTGTCCCCTTCGGTGAAGTAGGGATAATAATCATAATGATAGGGAGGTGGGTGGTTGGGAGAATTGAGTAAGAAATGCGCTAAGTACATGACACCCTCAGTATTGTTATTATCTTTATTAATGAAGACCCCTCACACAGGCCACTGTTCCCTGGGTGGTCAGTGGGCAGACAAGTCTGAAACCAGGTGGTTCTCTCCATCTCGGGGCTGTCGGGCTCTGACTGCCTTGAGGTGGGACACCCGCACACGTCACTGGGCTCGCCCTCTGGGGCCGCAGGGACAAGACCACCCACCCACCCTCCACGCGGTAAGCACGATGGAGGACACAGCGAGGAAAGCGGCTCATCCCTCACCCAGCGTGCGGCTCAGAGCGAAAAACACACCCTCTGTGCCCAGTTTCCTAGGCTCCAAGACAGCGATGACCTCCCAGCCTGCCCACCCCCTGGAGCGGAGCAAGCAGTTCTTTAAAGCTGGAGCCAAACTGTAAAGCACTTTGCAAAAGACACCGGAGCCCAGAGGAAGTGCTTTCCCCAAGATCACATAGCAAAAATATTGAAAGGTTGTCTGTTTTCAGGCCTTTGGGTGACTCACAAGGATTTGTTCTGGGGGAGAAAGACTCTGTTGCTAGAACAAGTTTGGGGAAACCACAGGTTCATGCTCTCCTGCCTCTCCTCCCACCCTGGCTTCCTAGGGAACAGATCATTAAAACTGAAAACAGGGATGAAACCTATGAGTTCCAAAGAGCAAAACAGGAAATGGCCTCAGCTGGAAAAGGAGAAAGAGGGCCCTTTCTGATCTACTCCTACAGACCCCCTACACACAGGGATAGCAAGGTACACACCATTGTAACAACCGGGAGCCAGAAACAGGAGTGTGGTCTTGACCTCAGGGACGTGCGGGAGAAATGGCTCCCACTGTGCTTGGCTTCTGTCTGGGAAGGGGGGCCGCTGTGACTTCGTGACCGAATTCAAGGGACAGCATCACTGTCTCCATAGCCCACCCCAGCCCCAAACCCTCGCCAACCCTGCGCATCCACCCTCCATCCACTTCTTGGTCTTTATTTTGAAATCGCAGGTCACATATCATGTCATCTCTAAATATTTCAGTGTGCATCTCCAAAAGTTAGGGACTTTTAAAAGAAACATGACCACAGCAATATTGTCTCTCTCTCTCTCTCTCTCTCACACACACACACACACACACACGCAAGAGTAGAGTTTTTATATTTATTTTTAATTTTTTTAAAGATTTTATTTGAGAGAGAGAGAGCACTAGCAGGGGGAGCGGCAGGCAGAGGGAGAAGCAGGCTCCCCGCTGAGCAAAGAACCCGATGCAGGACTCGATCCCAGGACCTTAGGATCATGACCTGAGCTGAAGGCAGACGCTTAACCAACCGAGCCACCCAGGCACCCCAAGAACAGAGTTTTTAAAACCTAACACTACATTTTCTAATGAAAATAATAATAAGCTAACATTTACTATTTGCCGCATTCTGGATTTACATTTGAGCTCACTGACACCACCCACCTGCCCTCCGCAGTAGTTACGTATGCCCTACCCAAAATTTCCACACTGGTTCCCCTGCAAAATGCCCATACTTCCTCCCTCCTTTAGTTTACATTTTCCTACACGTTAAATAAAAACTTTGAATTTTGTAATAATTATAGATTCAGAGCAAGTGGTAAAGACAGTATGGAGGGGTCTCTTGCAGCCTTTACTCAGTTTCCCCCAACGGCTGCAACTCATGTCATGACAGTACATCGGCAAAGCTAGGAAATGGACATTGGTCCAATGAGTGTGTATAGTTTTTTTTTTTCTTTAAAGATTTTATTTATTTATTTGAGAGAGAGTATGAGAGAGAGAGAGAGCACAAGAGGGGGAGAGCGGGAAAGGGAGAAGCAGACTCCCCACTGAGCAGGGAGCCCGATTCGGGACTCGATCCCGGGACTCCAGGATCATGACCTGAGCCAAAGGCAGTCGCTTAACCAACTGAGCCACCCAGGCGCCCGCATGTGTATAGTTTTATGCCATTTTTATTTGTGTGTAGATTTGTGTAACCACCACTGCTACCAAGATACAGAACTATTCTATCATCACAAAGATCTCTCTCATGCTACAGTCACCCCCCCCCCCACCGCCAAAGCTCTAGAAACTTCTTACCTGTCCCTCATCTCTATAATTTGAGAATGAGGTCCATCCAGGTTGTGAGTCTCAATACTCCCCTTTTTTTTGCTGAGCAGTATTCCACGATTTTGGACATACGACAATTTAACCATTCACTTATCAAAGGACATCGGTTCCCCTGCTTTATTGTTTTCTCCTGAGCATTTTTGACAAACAGACTTTGTATTTATTTCTGTGTCTTACTGAGTTTCCATACCCCGTCTGGAAGGTCAGCCCCATTAATGCTGGGACTTTTGCCTTTTTTGTTCATTGTCACAGCTCTAGGGCCAGCAGCCGGGCCCGGCCTGCAGGAGGAACTCAGTGAACGTTTGCAGAGGGAATGTTGCATGGGTTTTACAGAGGAAGAGATTGAGATGTAGGGACCGTAAGTGACCTGCCCAATGTCCTGGAGCCAGTGGGTTGCAGGGCTGGGTCTCACACCAGCTCCCTTGGTTCAGAGCTCCAGGCTCAGCCCCATGCCAGGCCCTGCTCCATATTCTCTCTGGCCAAGCATGGGCAAAGTGTTTCCCATCTCTGTGTTTCCCTTGGCTTAAAGGACAGCAGCAGGGGTTTTCAAATGGAACTTTACTGACGACCCGCAAAGCCAAAGGGAAATAAACAAGGGAAACGTGATGACTTATAAAGTGTTGAACTTGTGAAACAGATTCTTTCTTTCTTTTTTAAGGCGTGTGAAGATTGAATGAGATAAAGCATAGAAAACGCTTCGGATAGTGCCTGGGACATAATGTATACTGAATAAACGCTACTCTTTTCCTTCCCTTGCTCCTCATTTCCTAAGTTCCTGGAAGAGCGTTAAGTGCTATTGGGGCAAAAGAGTATAAAAGGCAATTCATACCCTTAAGGAATTTGTAATCTAACTGGGAAGACAAGGAGGTAAAAGGCTTGGTATAGAGTGAAGCACAACAAGAGTGTAAGACACTATTAGTATAAGGAATATATTAATATCAATGACTACATTTGTTTCCTATTTCTGCTGTAACAAATTATCACAAACTTAGGAGCTTAAAACAACACACATTTATGATCTCTCATCCCGGAGGGCAGAAGCCGAGAGCAGGATGGCAGGGCGGTCAGGTGGGGAAGGTGGGGAAGGTCAGTTGGAAGCTGCTCTGGGACCTATACTGGCCTAGAGTACATTGATAAAGTATTTTTTAAATAATAATAGGAATGAAAACCGTAAAGGAAAATAAGCTTCATATCAGGAGACCCCACAGGACTCCGGGGCTTCGTCCGGGCTACTCCGTTCACATCTACGCTCCCGGCTCCCAGCTAGCGGGTCGGAAGCATGGGGGGGACGGGAGGCCCTTGACGGCAAAGCAACACTGGGGAACTTGTCAGGGTGAATGAAGTGTCCTGTATCTTGACTGTATACGTTTGTTAAAACTCACTGCATTGTACACTTACAATTGCTGAATTTCATTGTATGTGATTATGCGATAATCAAGCCCATGAAAAGCATCCCTGGGAGGGCTTGTTCAACAGCCTGACGCTGAAGCCCTTGCTGCCCTCTCTGGTCCACGCTGAAGTTTTGGGTAGGGCTCAGCAGCACCGGAGGCCTCTCCCTTTGGCTCTGTAAACAGTTCTCCTCCTCCTATCTCCTGTATCACCGTGTGATGGACTTCCAGGGCTCTGGAATGCACCCAAATCCCCAGGTGTTTAGGGAAAGGAACTGGTCCAATGTGAGCCCAAGACACCAGAAGCTTCTCCCACAGGGAGTTGTGCAAAGACGACCAGAGATTTTCAGATAGAACCTGCTGGGCTATTTCGGCAGGCAACTAGCAGCCATCAGGAGCCTTGAGACCAGGAGGCCCAACCCAGGGGTCCCTAAGGGGCCCAGGGAGCTGCCTCTGCCAGGGGACTGAGAGGGCGGGGGCCCAGGGAGCTGGAGCACGCCAGCCAGGGGCAGTCTGACCGCACCCAGGGCCCGGTGAGCCGGCCCTGCTGATGTCCCCTAGCGTGCTCCCCGCCGGGGCAGTCGGGTGTAAAGGCCGGTGCTGGCACCACAGAGGTTAGAGATGGCCTATGGGACGGCGGCTCTGCCATCCCCCTACGTCATTCCTGGATCCCAGCACTGCACTCGGGTTACTGTGCACAGGCCGATCCTCACGCAAGCTTAGAGGCTTGAAACAATACACACTTGGTTCTGGAGATGAGAAGCTGGCGTGGCTGTCGCTGGGCTAGAAGCAAGGTGTCGGCCTGGTTATGTTCCTTCTGGGGATCCTAGAGGAGAATCTGTTTTCGGGCCTCTTCTAGCTTCTCAAGGCCGCCTGCATTCCTCGGCTTGGGGCCCCCGCCTCCGTCTCCGAGGCCAGCGATGGCCAGTCAAGGTTTCCTCACATCCCTCTGACACGGACTGCTCTGCCTCCTCTTCCGCTTTTTTTTAAAGATTTATTTATCTGAGAGAAAGAGAAAGCGCTGCGCGTTGGGGGGTGGGGACAGGGCAGAGGGACAGAGAATCTCACGCAGACCCCCCGCTGAGCACAGAGCCCATGACCCTGAGATTCAGAACAGCCTCCTTATTTTAAGGTTAGCTGATCGGCAACCTGAATTCCACCTGGCCACACGACACAACATATGTAGGTCCCAGGGTCACTGTTCTGCCTGCCACACTCCCTCAAGGAGCTCACGCTCTAATGGGCGAGAGAGGCTTATCAACAGCTCAGCTCAGCACCGCGAGGGTAAGAGCACGTCGGGAGGGCAGCCGACCCAGGCAGGCAAGGTGCCGCTCCCCAGAGAAGGGTGGCCGACTGAGGACCCGAATGACAAGCAGGAGTCAGTCAGAAGGGTGGTGCACGCAGGGAAACAGCATGTGCAAAGGCCGGGAAGTGAGTGGCGAGAGGCGGTAATGGGGGGCTGCAGAGGGTTTTGCACAGGGGGAGACAATGATTAGCTTGCGCTCTGGAATGAGCATGCTGTCTATAACCTTCGGCCCCTCTTGGAAGCTCACCTTCTTGCCGTATACGAAGAAAAAAGCCTGGGGGTGGTCATCCACAGAGCGGCTGCTTCACGCGTGAGACCCCTCCCCGGCTCGCTCGTCCTTGTCTGGGCCCGTGCCCCTCTGCCACGGGCTCTGCCTCTTCTCCCAAACCACCCGAACGCTGCGGAGGGGCCTGGTGCCCAAGGCCCCAGGCTTCAGTCTCCCCTCCTCCCCCACAGGAGGCCCTGCATCTATAACAGACCCTCCTGAAGGTGGGACACGGAAGGAATTACATCACAGGGTGGGAGGACACAGCTTGAAACTGGACCTAACATACGTGCCCACGACCCAAAGATGCACAGAGTCAGCCCTTCCCAGGGGTTTTCCCAAGGACACACCCCAGGTCCAAGCCTTGTCTCAAGGTTGACCCTTTGCGGGGAGCAGCTCCAGAGCCGACCTACCCCTCCCACCCACTTCCCAAACATTTAGTCACCCAGAAGGTTGGTCTTGTTTTCCAACTGGCTACTTTTGCTCACTAGGGCCGTTCAAGAACTTAGCACCTAGACAGGGTCCTGAGTGTCTCTGAACATTCTCTGTGTGGGGCGGGGCCGGGGGGGGTGCACATAAGCACCACTGCCCCAGTGAGTTTGCACCAAATCCCCTCCATGGAAGCCTCCAGAGCTTCTCCCAGACTTCAGGGGTGTAACTAGTAATGGATCGGTGACCACCCCCCAAGTCCCAGAGTGTGAGCCTCAGAGCCAGGACAACCCGAATCTCCATCCGGAAAGGGGACCTTTTGCAAAGGCAGAATCAGAATCATCTGCCCAGACTCCTTGCTCCTGACTGGGAGTTCACGTAATGATGCCAAGGGGCTCTTCCCCTGGCCCCGCTGGTTACGCGGACTGGCAGAAGCTTGTCTCTACTTATTAGTTAATTCGTCTGCAGCATCTTCTCTCCCTCCCATTCTCGCTCTCGGAGACCATCCTCCACTTGGGGGCAAACCCTTGGGGCGGGGGAAATGCTTATTCGTGTCACATAGGGGGAAAAGCCCATTAGAGGGGTAAGTTTTCTGTCTTGGCTGCCTTTTTGAGAATGAATTAGAAGGAGGCACGTTTGGGAAGAGGAAGATCATTTCCCCTCCGCCTGGCGCATCTAGTGGAAGGGGCCCCTCTCCCCCCTCGATCAGACACATCCCACGCCCACCTGTCTTTGAAAAGAGGCATAAATAATCCAATAGAGGAGTTACATGAAATCATAAAAAATGCTTATTTAAACCCACAGAAGGCAGAAAAGGAGGAAAAGAGAAACAAAGAACAAATGGAACAGATAGAAAAGAGCTAATAAGATGGTAGATTTTAATCCACCCATATTTATATTTATTTTTTAAAGCTTTTATTCAAATTCTAGTTAATAGTGTAATATTAGTTTCAGGTGTATGATACATTGATTCAACATATCCATGCAACACCTGGTGCTCATCACAAGTTCCCTCCTTAATCTCCATCACCTGTTTCACCCATTCCCCACCCCCCACCTCCCCTCTGGTCACCATCAGTGTGTTCTCTATAGTTAAGAGTCTGTTTCTTGGTTTACATCTCTCTTTTCCCTCTTTGTTCATCTGTTTTCTTTCTTAAATTCCACGTATGAGTGAGATCATATGGTATTTGTCTTTCTCTGACTGACTTATTTCACTTAGCGTAATACACTCTAGCTCTATCTATGTGGTTGCAAATGGCAAGACTTCATTCTTTTTATGGCTGAGTAATATTCCGTTGTATGTATACACACACACACACACACACACACACATCTGCTTTATCCATTCATCAGTGGATGGACATGTGGGCTGTTTCCACAGTTTGGCTGTTGTTGATAATGCTGCTATCACATAGGGGTGCATGTGCCCCTCTGAATTCGTATTTTTGTATCCTTTGGGTAAATACCTAGTAGTGCAATTGCTGTATAATTATTTTAAATGTGATTAGTCCAAACATACCAGTTAAAAGAGAGAGAGAGTGCCTGATTGAATAAAAAAGCAAGACCCAACTCTAGGTGGCCCACAAGAAACGCTCTTTAAATATAAAATAGTTTCCCCAGGCTTGCTGAGTGTATTTTCTCCCAGTAGCTGACAAATCTATTTGCTTTGAAGACGTCTACTTCCAAGTTTGGGCAAAAGTCAAGTTCAGCTTTTTTTCCAGGCTTGGATAAGCTCCATAATATTGGGGGTCTGAGGTTTGGCCTCCCCCCGACCCCAGTGTTATCTTGTGTGTAGTTTACTTTGAAATACGGTATGGTATAAACAGTGGACTAATACATGTGTGGAAATTAACTTCAGCCCACACCTGTGTGTACTTGGCTTACTCAGACCCTCATCAGGAAGCCACGCTCCCAGCGTGGACGTGAGTGCTCCAAATACGGCTGCGCATTCTGCACAAGGGGTCTGACTTAGCAAAAGGAGGTTAGAGATCATGCTCTATGAGGAAATGAGTGACGCTCAGATATGTGGTTGGCTAGAAAGGATAGCAACCCTAATCCTGCTGGGGTTTTGATTAGAACTGCCTGGCATCTATAGTTAAAATGGGGAAATGGAGATCCTTACAGTATGGGGCGTCCCAATTCATGAGCATGGCATATTTGTATCTTTCATTTCTTTCAGCAATAATTTTTTAGTTTTAGCATAGAAGTACTTTACATTTTTTGTTAAGTTTATCCCTAGGTATTTTATGGTTTTTGATGCTGTTTTTAAATTTCTTTTTCTGTTTGTTACTAATATAGAGGTGTATAATTGATTTCTATACGTTGACTTTGTGTCCTGAGACCTTGCCGAATTTTTCAGATTTCCTGTGTGCATGTGTTGGTTTTTGTTTTTGTCTTTGTTTTCGCTAGATCCCTCTGGATTTCTTTTGTATCCAATTATGTTATTTCTAAATAGACTGTTTATTTTCTCCCAATCTTTGTCTTTCAAACTCTTTTCCCCTTAATACATTGGTAAGAACCTCTAATATGATGTTAATTAGAAGTCCTTCTTTTTTTCCTGCTTTTAGGGAGAATATGTTCAGAATTTCACTCCCAAATATGATGTTAGTAACTGTAGAGTTTTTGTCGATGCTTTACCAGGTTAAGGAAATTCCCTTCTATCTTAAATTTTCTGAGAGTTTTTTTCATGAATGAGTGCTTAGGTTTTTTTTTTTCCTCAAGTGCTTTTTCTGCATGTTTTGAGATGATCATATGATTGTTCTTCGTTCTGTTAATGTGTCAAATTACATGGATAGGTTTTTGAATGTTAAACTAAACTTGTATTCCTGACATCAACCCCATCAATTCTTCGACAAATGGGACCTGATGCTTTCACATTATTTATTAGTTTTCAAAATAACCTGTTAGTTCTTTAGACCTTTCTAAATGTGACAATGTTGAATTTTACTTGAGCCCTGTGGTCCTGGAGAACAGAGATGGTTAAAGGAGTCCCACTCACCATTTTGTGTTCTGGGAAAACAGCAAAAAACCACCCTTCCCCTTGCGGACTTAGAGAAACCCCAGGGATGCCCCTCCCCCTACTTGTTTATCTATGACCAGGCCCGACACAGGCCCTCCAAATTCCCATCCTTTGCCTCATAAATGATTAGCTGAACCACCAGTTCCCACTGATCCATCCGAACAAAGTGCTTGCTAACCAAACTTTGGTTCAGTTTCTCTCCTTGCTCCAGGACCCTGAACTCTGGCCCATCTTCAGCCTGAGCCGGCACACAGCCCCTTCTGAGAATAGGTTGGCCTCAGGGTAAGGCATTCTCTTCTAGAAAAATCTGGGCGTGGGGAAGTGGGATGTGAGGAGCCTTGTTTACTCCTCTCCATAAAGCAGACCCCTTTGGGCCTGACCCTTGAGACCTTGCAGATCTGAGGGTCAGAGCGTCCTCTCTCCTGCATTATCTCTACCCACTGCTGCAATAGCTCCTTTCGAATAAAAGCCTCTCCTCGCTGAAGCCAGATTTGTTTTCCATTTGATACTTCCATGCAAAGTCAAGTCTACAAGACAAGGCACATTCAGCAAAGACTGGTTTTTATATCCATCCCCTCACCCTGTCCCCTGTTGGCCATCTCTCCCTATAGGTAACTATTTTTTTCAGTTTTGGCTTCTCATTTTTTTAAAAGATTTTTTTCATTTGAGAGAGAGAGAGAGAGAGAGAGAGAGAGGGAGAGGGAGAAGCAGGCTTCCCGCTGAGCAGGACCCTGGGATCATGACCTGAGCTGAAGGCAGGTGCTTCACCGACCGAGCCACCCAGGTGCCCCTCCTCTCATTTTTAAAAGCAGGCGGCCATGCGATTATATACCGTTGTGTCCTTGCTCCCATTTTTAAAGAACAAAGGCAGCCGATGATACACACCATTTCCCGTTTATAGGTAAGAGCCTCAACCACCTGCACCTCTGCGGTCTCCACCTAGAAAGCGGTCCACAGAGAGTTTAATGAGATTGCCAGGAGGGGAAAGCACTTTGTCAATCAGCCATCCTCCAACTTGAGTGCGCATCAGAATCACCCGCAAGCCTGTTACCGGCTCCTACCCCAGAGCTCCTGATTAGATCTGGGGTGGGGGTTGAGAATGCCTATCTCACCAGTCCCTGGGGTGGTGGCCGCTGCTGGTCCAGGGGCTAGACTTTGAGAACTGGTGGTAGGAACGCCCCTCAAGGGCAGCGCAAATGGGAATGTGAATAAGACACATCGACTTCTGAGTACAGCACCTGAAGGGGACAACCATGGGAACGTAGGTCCGGCTTTGACTGCAGACCTTGACGTGATGTTAGGGTGTAGGCCTCTCTTCTCAAAGGGTAGTCCTTGGACAAGCAGCTTCTCCTGGGAGCTTGTTAGAAATGCAGACCCAGACTCAGACCTACTGAGGATCTGCATCTTATCACACCACCCAGGTGAGTCTGTGCTCCTCAAAGTGTGAGAGGCCCTGCGCTGTGCCCTGTGGTTTTCTGGCCAGTGGTGGCCCATGTCCCCGGGATACAAGGTCCAGGAGGGCAGGGGCTTTTTCTGATTTGGTTCTGAGTGCTGTGGATAAAGTAGGAGTTCAACAAACTCCTGGTGACTGAGTAGGGAGGAGAACTCAGCCTCTAGGCACCTGAACGGGCCTCTTTCCCCCTAGGTTGTGCCAGGCCCCTGACCGCTGAGCGAGGCCGGCGTCCAGGTGGTGCCAGGAGTCCTGGCCTGCCGCCCACTGAGTGCCTATTCCCGAGGCCCTGACTTTCTCTCCTCTTCACGGTCTCACTCCGTGGAGGGCAGTTAGATCCTGATACCCTATGGAAGCCCCTCCCAGAGGGACAGCAGCTTGAAGCCCCTTGGGTGCCCTGGGGATGCCCGCTTTGAACCTTTCCTGGAAATGAATTAGTTGGAGACCATTTTGGTGCCCTCACTTACTAAATCCACAGCTGTCCGGAGTGAGAGGAGGGAAGGGGCCTGAGTGGTTGGAGGAGGTGAGGGAAGGGCGCCGCCTACGTCCGTCTGCCCGGGAAGAGGTCAAAGTTGCCGGGCAGAGGGGTGTAGCGGGTGGGGCGGCAGGTGCTATGGGGCTGGAATTTCTCAGACCGTATGTCGCAGGAGGATGGTGGCTTCTGTCTGCCGGGGAGGCTGGCTCAGGCAGTGGAGGTTTCTGGAAGGGTGGGAGAAGGTCCCCGAGAGAGCCCCCTGCGATGGGACCCCCCGGGTCAGAGGCTCGGAGCACACCTTTTCCCCCAGTGAATGCTCTCTCGTGGTCAGGGGGAAGTCTGGGTGGGCTTGGGGTGGGGCTGAGCCGTAAGGGGTTAAGCAAGACGCTGGGTCGGCAGGTGCTTGCATCTTGGGGGTGACAGCCATGTGCAGACAGAAGGAAATGCTATTTTCATTAAGGAATTTATTTCTCTTAAAAAACAACACCAGTGGTTCCATCTAGATACAGCAGCACAGTGACCTATTAGACGGAACGTACACAGATTCAGAGCAGCAGAACAAAAGCCGTTATCTTCAGGAAGGACCTCCAAAATGGAACTATTTTCTTTCGTCATCAATGTGAAAATTTCCCTGAAAAAAAAAAAACAGAAACCTTTGGATACTAGAAGGATTATTATTTTAACACTACCAATAGCCACTAAGCTCTTCGACTTGAGAACATTTGCTTTTGATCTATTACAAAAATGATTTATTGACGGACTGGAGAAAGACATCTAGATTCTTCTTTTAGGAAGCGTCTTTCTGTCCCCGGGGAGAGCTAGCTTTTCAAATGTTTTAACCACTGTCCCCAGCACGAGACCAGCGGAGAACCCCGGCCCGCAGGGAGCAGGCTCTGACCCGCACACTCTGGCCTTCCAAAGGCGACGGGGGAGGGGTCACAGGGGACGAGGCCGCCCTGTCCTGGTCCCTTGTGACAGAAAGAAGTGAGCTCTCTGCTGGTCATGACTCAGCTCTGTTGCTTCAACATGCACAGCGAGGTCACACTCGTTCTCTTTCCAAACAGAGGCTGTAAAGTTAGGAGGTCCTGTCTCCGAGGGTGGGGCTAGGAGGACAGGACACCACGCAAGAGGTTGTCCTTGGAAGGTGCAGGTGCTCACGCGGACATGGGAGCATGCAGCAGCCCAAGAGGAGGGCTGATGTCCCCCAAGTGGCACTTCCTCTTCATCTGGGGCAGGTGATCCTGGCTGTCCGCGAGGCTGCCGGTCCCTTTGGCCAGGCCTGGGATGCCAGGTGCAAGGAGGTTGCGGTGTTCCCTCCGAAGTGAGGTCTGGGTCAGGGGCTCACTTGGGAGAGTCAGTGGGAAGCCGATGCCCCAAGCCTTTCAGGGAAGGACGGGGTGTGGAAGAGCGACGAGGAGCTTCGACAGTGGGCAGGGCTTCTTGGGAGGTGTGGAGACCCCGGCTGCTCCGGGGCATGCCCTCCACATCGTCGGGGCTCGCTGGACTCCCGGGCAGGTGGCCGCATCCCGTGGTGCCTTTGACGCCAAGGTGGCGTCCACACGTGTCCCCAGAACTCACCACCATGTGTCGTGGCGGGCTGCCTGTCGAGCGTGCGTAAAACCCAGGTACCCTGCTCTCCACACGGCTTGCCCCTCCAAGACTGAGGTTTGCTAAGAGCAGCGCATTTCAGGGAACAAGCCCTTCTGGGGCCACTGGAAACACAACAATGCTTAGAAACTGTGCAAGTGAGCAGCCCTCAGAAGCGCACGGTTTAAAAAGTGATGTTCCCAGCCTAGAAAGAGTCGGGAATGAGTGATACGGGATGGGGTAGCATTCCCCTGAAGGCAGGGCTCAGGCCTTGGTGGTATTGTGGGTGATCTTATGGGAGCTCCCCCACCCCCGAGGGGGCTCGATAAACCTTTGTCAGTCATGGTGCTCGTGGCAGAGATCACCCCTGTCCCACTGGGGACAGAGCTTGTCTCCTGGAAAGTGGAAGCAGAGAAGTTTCTGCAGGGCCCTGCGTCTCATCTCAAAGGCACAAGGTCAGAGAACATCCGGTGAGGAAAATGTCATGCTTGGAGAAAGAGAGGCCCTTCTGTAAAGAGCTCAAATGTTGGAAAAAAAAAAAATCCATTCACTGACCAAACACACCTCATCCCAGGCAGGGGGATGGCAGGTGGGGAGGAAGGTGGGGTTTGTTTTGGTTTTTTTCCCCTAATTTAAAAATATCTTTTAAAAATGCAGCTATAGAAAACAAGTTGGCGGAGAAGCTGGGGGGGTGGGGCAGGACCTTCAGTGACTCGGGGACTGGGGGACTTGGTGGACAGGAGGGCTGATTTTCAGGCATTGTTTTAAATAATGACTTCCTTTCTCTTGCAGGAAACGAAGGGTCAAAAGGAACGGGAGGGAACAGAGAGACGGTGGCTCCGGCCCCCATCCTGGGGGCACTCGGTGGGGACAGGCTGCAAACACGAAGGAAGACTCCAGTCATCTTAGAGGCCCACAGAGGCCTGTGCGTTAGCCTCGTCGGAGCTGCGGGATGCAGAAACACCTGGGGCAGGTGCATGTTGTCCTCCTTGCTCCGTGAGGATTCTGTACTGCGGTCGGCCAGTGTGGGGCTCGGAGGCGTGAGAAGAGAAGGCTTCTCAACACCAGTCATTCGGTAAGCAGGGGGTTGCTGTGAATTGGGCAAAAGGAAGGAGGGAGGGTGGGAGCTTGGGCTGGTGACTGTCCCAGGAAAATGACTGTCCTTTCCATTGAGAAAGGAGGGTCAGCAAGAGCTTGAGGATCTTAAAATACTGGTCAAGGAGCTTTCCACTTCGTTGGCAAAAACGGAGTATGGCTGTTTGCATTTATCTGGTACGCAGCCCCGGAAAGGTGCCAGAAGCAGCCTCGTGAGGCCAGGGCTGGTCTTGAAGAAAATAATACTGCACGTTGGAGGGATCCCAGGGCGGCCCAACTGCTCTGCCATTTGTTTGTCAAGTGACCTAAAACGATCAGTCCCAAAGGCCGCCCCCTCTCCGGCAGTGCGCTCCACTGGCCCAGTCTGACGGAGGAGCACGGACACTGGACGGAGGCGGCCATGCCCACTACCGCTCCTCCGTCCAAGCTCGCGCTCCAAGCGGCCCGGCTCATGGTAATCGTTTTGGGAGAGTCGCGTCCGAAGCCCCGCTGAAGCTAAGGCAGCAGTGCCCTTTCTTGAGGGTGTGTTAGAATGTTCTGGAGAGCTTCTTAAAGATGCAGATTCCTGGGCCCTACTCCCAGAGAATCCATTCCATAGGTTTGGGGCGGGGCCCAGGAATCCGCATTTTGACCGGAGCAGCCTGTAGGTAGCGCTGGACCCACACTGGGAGGAACCCTGGCAACTGCCAGGTGGCTGACACCGGGTCTGAGTGAGGCTGACTCGGTCGCCAGGGACTCAGCCAGGCAGGGGAGCAGGGGTGTCAACCACTCCCCCCGTTCTGGGGCAGGGGGGAGGTGAGGATGGATTTGCTCCTTGTCACTTTTCAGAGGCAACAGGAGGCGGCCAGGGGCTCAAAGGGCCTGGGAACTGCCCTTGGAAGACCCTGGCCTGGCAAAGCCACCGGGTCCTCCTGGGGGCGACCTGAGCCTGAAGTTTTGAGATGCCCCGTTAGAACATCTTGGTCCCACCTCTCCCAAGAAGTGACAGTGAGTTTGTCTTGAGCTTCCGTGGTATCCCGGCCCTCTCCTTAGCCATGCCATTGCTTGGAGAGCCAACCCCCCCCATGCCACCTGGGCCGGGGTATCTGCGGGGCCTTGTGAAGCTCTCTCCAGACCCTGTGACCCCGTAAACACTTGAGGAACGTGCCTGGAGCCCCTGGGCAAGCCTCCCTCCCCCTCTACGGACTCATTCGGTAGGACTCCACTGACCCCCACTCCCTGAGGCTTCCTCAGGCCACAGGATTTGGGATAGCTGGGGTTCCATGACTATTCCTTATCATCGCGACACATCCCTTAAAAATAGAGTAAAACAAAAATCCCCAAATGCAAGCCTCTTGAAAACATACAGGCTTTAGCAGTTAGAACCTGCTTAGAAAGAAAGAGGCCCAGCTCTGCGTACCGGCCGCCTTCCAGACGGAAGAGGAGGCCAAGGCCAAAGCAACACGGACACCGTGTGCCTCTAAAGGAAATGCTGGCATTGGCCCTAGGAGGCTCCAGAGACCCCACAGAGGATGTTCTGACCGGGGCTGAGGTCCCAAGTGTGTCTGGAGCACTTAATTCAGGTTGTTACAAGCCAACAGCATGGTGACATCCGTGTGAGGGAAAGGTTACAGAGAGAGATGGATACAACCAATCCTTTAAAGGTGAAATGTGAATCATTTTCTACATTTAATAAAAACATTTTCTCATTTGAGGCTCTGGAAGTCTTGAGTCACATTTTTTTTTTTTTTGTAAATCCCCCCCCACCCCGCCCACTCTAAAATGCCTTAAAACACATGGCTTAACAGTGGCTGCACAGAAAATATACACCCTCAAAGTCTGACTTTCATTTAAATACAAATATACAAAATATAAACTGAGACAATAGAGAAATTTACAAAACTTTTCTTTAAAAATAATAAAGACAAAATTCAGTTCTAGGTATGACGCTATTCAAATACGTGCAAGTTGTCGTATCCAATTGGATTTCTATTGCAATGTTCCACGTCGGCTTGAGGGCCACCTCTGGAGACAGACCTGAGTGGAAATCTCTTTGAGAAACCTGGAGGCTCTGCGTCGAGGAGGCGGCCAGCCTCCTTCCCGGCTCCTGGAGGGCTCCCCCGTCCACAAGTTCTGCTGCTAAGGACAAGGGTCTAGGCTGGTCCCACCGCGGACTTCAAGGCCAGAGCTCCAACTAGCTGCTGCCGGTGGAGTTTGAACTGACATGGTTTGAATTTATGTGGTGGTTAAAATTGGTCTTGGGATTGGGTGAACTCTTGGAATTGTTTTGATGCTGGAGGAGAGAGGGGGGGGGGGGGGGGGAGGGGGTTGGGGGGGGGGGGGGGGGGGGGGGGGGGGGGGGAGACAGAGTTAGTCCTGGTGGACTTGTAGGGGCCTCTGAATCTGAAAACAGCGCCATGGTCAGGGGCTGCCCATCAGCTCCTCTTGCTTTCTGCTGCCTGGTGCCCTTCTTCCGCTGCAGACCCAGGGCCAGAGGCCACCCCTTGCGGCAGGGGGAGAGCTATGGGATTAAGAGGACCCCAAGGCAGGGAGGGGGCAGCCCCTCCTAGAATATCTATAGGGTTCATTACTATAGGCCCAGGGTCTGAAATCTGTCGCTTAGCTGAGGGACCTTGAGCAAGTCATTAAATCTCTTGGTTGCCCTGCGTGCCCTGTGGGCCAAGAGCAGCTTCCGTGCTGGGCCGGTGGAGTGTGAAGTGAGGCTGTGTGTAGAGGGCCTGAGCGGGTGCCCGGCCCCAGAACCAGGAGCTGCTTGCTCTTACCAACCTCTCTGTCCCTCAGTCCTCTTGCCGGCCCCGGGCACTGATCTTGCAGGAGGGCCCACAGAGGCTGGGACGGGTCAGTGCGGTGCCACCCAAGCAGCAGAAAGTGTCGGGGCCAGATGGGAACCCCGGGTCTGTGAGCCTCCACAGCAAGCGCTTGTCCCAGGACCTAAGTACGTGCTAGGGACTCAGCCATGTGGAAGGGGACAGGTCCTTTCTTTGGAGAACTTCAATTTTACTTGGTGGAAGCATTTTAAAATTGTATTTTTATAAGTGTATACAAACAGGAGTCTATTTTGGAACAGGATGTGAAACTCACAGGAAGCTTCCAGATCAAACCCCGAACTTGCCCTCAGTCTGTGTTTTCTCTCCATGTGCCTGATCCATGCTCCCTGCCGTTATCCCCAGATCCTTCGTATGGGTTTACCAGCCGTGTGACCTTTGTGACCTTGACCCTCCCTCAGCCTCAGTTTCCCTATCTGTGAAGTAGGGTAATGGGAGCACATCCTGGGCTCACACTGCACTAGGACCCCCAAAAAGGAGGGATCCTGGTTTGCCTTGCTGGTGCATCTCAAACCCTGAGGAAACAGCCTTGCACACAGTGGGCGCTCGCTACAAACTGGCCGAAGGACTGAACAGTTGAATTAAGGCCCAGGCTTTTGTGGAGATTAAGTAAGAGAAGCCCTCAGAAAGCACTCGGTGCAGAGCTAGGTCCACAGCAGGGCGCCATCCACAGCCACCCCATCCTGTTATCAGGGTGGGGGTGGGGGAGCTGGGAGGCCTGGGGACCAGAGATGCTCTGCCTCTCCCTCTTCATCCTCCTGGGGAGAGGGGCAGCTCCTTGGGGATCGGGTGGGGTGGGGGGAATGTAAATAATGGAGCCTCCCAGGCTGTGGGATGGACACACTGGCGCCAAGCCTTCTTCAAGGGAGGCCAGGAGGGGGCGCTATTCTGGCCACCTTGGGCAAGGGGGATGAGGTGAGGGCGTTCCCGCAGGGTGTCCCCTGCGGGGACATTTCTTCCATTGGGCCCACGCCGAACCCTCAATCCAGGGACAGGCTCTGAGGAAGAATGCCTTTTCCCAAGGGGCAAAGTCTCCTGAGGCTGCCAGCTGGAGGTCACAGCATCCACCTTGGGGGGCCCCACCCCAGGAGCCATGGGGTTCTGCAGGGCTCACCGCTCCCACACCTGTTCTGCCTGCTCTTTGTTCCGTGCGATCGCTACCTACAGAACTTGAGTCTTTACAAGGGCCATAAGGGGCAGTTAGTTCTCTGTCGGGGAGACTTCGCCTCCAGAGGACACGGGGCCAGGCCTGGAGACATTTTCGATTGGTACAGTGGGAGGGGGCGCTCCTGGCGCCTGCTGGGTAGAGGCCACGGAGGCTGCTAAATATCCTCCAGTGCACGAGAGCCCCCACGACAGAGAACTCACCGCGAACGTCCACAGGGGCGAGGCCGAGAACCCTTGATGAAGGGCGAGCTTTGGGCCGGCCCTGCCCGATTCCACCCTGCGGATCCCTCACCTGGTGGGCACAGGGGCTCGGGCAGGCTGCTGCGGCCCCTGGTCTCCCACGCCCCCCGCACGCAGGGAGAAGGCTGCAGGTCCGGCCTCGGGGAAGTACCTGGGCCCAGGGCGTCCCGGGGCCAACGCCAGGACAGCCGGGCACAGAGGGGGCGTCCCTCACCTGACGCTTGAAGATTCTCTGAAGCAGCCCTTTCTTCGGCGGTTCTGGAGGGTGACTTCTGTTCAGGTCCGGTGAGAGGGTACCGTTAGGTCCAAACACGTTCAGCTCCTTAAAGCACTCGGTTTCTATCATCTGGAGAAGCCGGGCGAAGGTGGCATGAGGGGCTGTGTTAGTCATCTTGGCTGGACAGGAGTCCCAGTGGCCCCCACTCTGCCCTGAGCCTGCTCCCAATAGATCCTGCACCCACCCCGCATCCTTCAGGGGCCCAGGCCCAGACTGCTCCCCGCCTGCCACGGCCTCTCCCCTGCCGGCCTCCCCCAGCTGCCTCTGCTGAGGAAGGAGGCAGGAGGTATGCTCATCGTCCAGCCGCCAAACCCACACCCCCTCTCCCTCCTCACCCCACCCAAGCCCAGGTCGCCCCACATGCCCTGCGCCCCTCCCCTTGTCAGGGCCCCCTCCCCTGCCCCATCCTGCGGAAGCAGCGCAGGCTTCCCCCAGCTCGGGCCCGTGTTCCTCCTCTCTCCCAGCCAGTCTGCTAGACGACTGTGTCCATCCCGCCTCCTATCCCTCTTCTGACCCCCACGCCAACGGCCGACGGAGTCCGGGCCTGTCCCCCCGGCCCAGCAGCCCCCTTCAGGGTGCAGACGGCCACCGCCCTGCTCACCTCGCTCTGCCATGGGATGGGCACGGAGCCCGTGGAGAACTTGGAGTAGAAGTCATCGTCCGTGTGGTCCAGGTTGACGCCTTTCACGGTGGAGAACTGCTCGATGTCCAGCACGTCCTTGCAGTACACGGCGCGGGGCTGTGGGCAGAGCGCTCGGTCACACGGGGCCCGTCCCAGGCCCGGCACCCCCAGCCACAGGTTCTGATGGGGGCGGGGGGGGCGCCTTTCTGGGGACCGGTGCTGCTCTCTCTCACAGATCTGCCCAGGGGCTCCTTCCCGCCATCACCCTTATGCCAGCTGCTGGTCACCCCACTCTCCAGGCTGGGGCCGCGATGGGGTGACGGAACACGCCCTCTCTGACCTCACATTCCTCGGCACCTCTGGGGATCCCCGCTCCCACAGAGCCCACAGGATCAGGATGGTGGAAGCGTTTCTAGACATATCTGTGGGAATGAGGGCGGCCACAGCTGGGGCCTCCGGCCTCCGGCCCATTCCTTCTCCACAGAGAGAAGGAGTGCTGGGGGCCCAGGGCCAGAGAGCCATGCGGCCCAGGGAGGCCCTCCGGGCCCTTCTCACCCCACTGGGCACCAGGCTCTGCAGCCCGACAGGCCTGGGCTGGGCTCCCAGCTGTGGTGCTTAGGAACTCTGGGGACGTCACATACCCCTGTAGGCCTCAGTCTCCTCACCTGCCAAGTGGGGACAGTAGAAGCACCCATGCCTGAGGCTGATGTAAGTGCCTGCCACGGAGCTGGGCCCCAGAACCACGAGCTGTGGCTGTCACAGCGCTAAATACCCGCTACTCTCACTCGCCCACTGGCCCCGTCCTCCCGGAGTTCAAGGACATTCGCTAAGTCAAGGTCGTGAGGGGGTGCACAGGCTCAGCCTGGGCTGGGGAGGCTACTCACGTCTGGAATGAAGGGAGGGTCCAACATCCCGGCTTCTAAGCGCTTGAAATTCATGTTCCTGAAGAAGGGGTGTCTCTTGACCTCCGCGGCCCCCTCCTCCCGGCAGCCCAGTCTCTGCTTTGCATCTTTGGTGAGCAGCTGTGACAAGAGAGCCCCGAGAGGTCATGCCTGGTGGGCCTTTCCTCCTGCTGAAGGCAGGAGACTTGGGGCTTCGGGCACTGTGGCCATGTCCTTTCACAAGTACGCCCGAGTGCGTGTCCATCCTCCAGCCTCTGCAGTGCCCGTGCCACCCCCAGGCACCCAACGGACACGGCCCCAGCCTGCTCGGGTCTTGCTTCAGGGCGGCCTCGCGCTCACGCCGGGCTCAGATGCCTGGAGCCTGCAGGAGAGCAGGAGTCCCGTCTGCCCTCCCCAAGGCGGCAGGCCCAGCGCAGGCGGCACCGTGCCAGTCTCCTGCTACACGTAAGCCAGAGGGCCGGCACCGTCTCTGCGGGCCTCGCTCATTCGCTTACTCAGCTCCTACGTACTCTGTAGACGTGTACCTGGTTGGCACAAACCACTGTGCCGAGAGGGAGGAGGGGCACCGAGTGGCCTCAGCAAGATCACGTTCGGAGGACCCATCCAGGCAATACACAGGTACGACACCACGGTGACAGAGGCACACAACCTGGCCGCCACCAGGGGGGGCTGCGGGCAGGTGGGGAAGGCATCGGGGCAGGGTCTGCGCTAGCAAGAGAGACCTGCAGGGCAGGCTTGGGGAACACCTGTCTTTGAGTCTGGGGGAGGGAAGAGGATGTGGGGGACGGGTCAGGGTGAAGGGGACGTGATGGGGAGAGTGCTGGAGGGTCCTGAAGGCCAGGTCAGGAGGATTTTGATCTGGAGGTACTGGGGAGCCACGGATGGTCAGGGTAGGAGTGTCCTCATCAGAACCAAGAGGTGGGAAGGTTCATAGGAGAGGAGGAGGCTGCAGAAGCAGACAGCCAGGCCAGAGGCCTAAAGGTGTGAATGAGGCCGGGAGGCTGGCGGGGGGGGGGGGGGGGGGGGGGGGGGGGGGGGGG
>NW_022589731.1:15821362-15854992 GCF_004348235.1 Phoca vitulina | reverse complement strand
TGGGCTGGGAGGGGGGAGGGAGGGGGCAGGGGGGGGGCGGGGAGGGGGCATGGAGGGGGCATGGAGGGGGCTGAGACAGGGGCAGGGAGGGGCAGGCTGTGATGCTGGACGACCAGCAGCTGACCACCAGGTGCCAGCCCCTCTCCTGCAGTCTCTCCTGCTTCTCTCTTCCCCGGCCCCGCTGAGCACTGCACCTGGCATGCGGTTGGAATCTCCTGCATGCTTTGAGACTAAAAATCAAGGTGGATGGCCTGCAGCCCAGAGGGAGTCCAGCCCTTTCCCCTCCGATAGCCTGGCGCCCTCTGTGTGCTTTCCTTCCACACGTAGTTGCCGCCAGCAGTGTGGGCTGGAGTTGCGGTGGACAGCCAGTGGGCAAGCGGGCCTCCTGGGGCTCATGGTCTGAGGGGGAGGCTTGCAGGCACCACTCCCCTGCCCCCCATTTCCCCTCAAACAAAGGAATCAAAGGTGGCACCAGGGCAAGCACTAGGTCAGAGCCTAGAAAGGACTGAGCCCTGAGAATCGCCGTCAACTGTGGTCCAGTGACCACCCAGGCCGGTTCTGCCCAGCGAGCTGGTGGCTCGGGGCCTCAGCTTCTCCTTGCCAGTGCTTCTGCCTTTCCACAAAGGCTCCAGGAGTCGGCTCTGCTGGGCCAGGCTCCTCCCTGCTCTGAGAAATCCCAAAGAGGCAAGGCTCCTTGGGTAGAAGCTGGACCTCCCAGCTATAGACCCCAGAGCCTGCGGGGGCTGGCCAGACGGAAGACACAAGCAAGGACGATAAAGGCCGAGTGGGCTGGCTGGGCTGTGCCAGGCTACCCATCAGTTCCTACCAGGGCCCAGGGCTGAAAATCCAGGTTTTTATGTGAAATCTCTCCAACTTTAAATCTTGGCAACGAACCCACCATTCACCTCTTTCTAAAACACCACGCAGGCTGCACATCCACCAACACGCTGCCTGTTTGCAACTTGGACATCGAGTGTACACCGGGAGAAGCAAGAGAAGTGGTGTGAGCTGGGCAAGTGGCGCAGGCAGGGTGGGCTTCCTGGAAGAGAAGGGATGGGCTGGAAGGCCAGTGAGGCTGAGGTGGCTGAAGGGCCAGTGCTGGGACTCAGCAGGGCCCTACAGGAGATGGGGCTGAGGTCTGGGCCTAGGGACTGGACCAGGGGCCAGGGCAGTGACATGCATGAATTTCTGGACATCAGGGGCAGCGGAGAGGGTCTTGTGGCTGCCAAGATGGAATGGGGGAAGGAACTGGCAGCAGGGAGTGGTCTTCTTCGACAGGCAGGGCTTGAGTTTCCGGAGTCTAGAAACAGCCCAATGTGCCCCGAGCCTTCATGGTTTCCTCAGAGTCAGGCCCTGCTGTGTCCTGAGCTGGTGCCTCTTGGAGGGGACAGGGCCTGGCTGCCAGACAGGCTGGGGTGAGGGGTGCCAGGAAGCCCCAAGGCTAGAATCCTAAGACCCCATGGTCATTTGTAAGAAGATGAAGCAAGGCCAGAAGGCTTTGTCAGTTCTTCCAGTGGAGAAAGATGAGGGGACACTGGTTTGACACTTGACACCCAATGGGCCAATGTGGGTCCAGAGCCCCAGGCTCAGCTCGCCGCCTTTCCCTTGGTGGCCACCAGGGGGCAGCAGAGGACCAGTAGGGCCCCTGGTCCTAGAGCCCCAAAGCCGGGCACCAAGGAGGACGACAGCAACAGCAGGCAGGGAGGGGGCCCTCTCCGCCTCTCTGTCCCCTCTGCATGTCCCATGTCCTGCCAGGGCTGCTCTGCTTCTCTGAGTCCCCGACCCTGACCTGGGACATTTGGAGATGCTCTGACCATGGCTGATGACCTCCCTCTTCTATCCTTCGCCCAGCTTGGTCCCACAGGATAGACTCCGGGTCCACGGCCGTGTGGTTTGGGTGGGTGTTTGCATGTGTACACGCCATCCCTCCTTTAGGGTCCGCCACACACGTAATGGCAGATATATGGTTCCTCTTTTTTGGAAGTGGTCAAATGGTAGCTCTTGCCCCAAATCCTTGTTCCCATGGCTCTGTGACACCAGACCGAAGCGGGTGGGAGAAAGTGGTCAGGCAGCAGGTGGACGGCTCCAGGAGAGGGGCTCCTCAGGGCGGGGAGCTACACCACATGGTTCCCAGGCCACTAACAGGGCAGCCTCCGCTTTTCTGGAAGCAGAAGCTTTGCTACTTTAATCAGCTCCTCGGGTCTGCGCTTCTCACACTCCAGCCTCGTGGTTTATGCACATGCACAGGGGGCAGGGAGGGCAGCCTCCAGCCTCAGCCCTGCTCATCTGCTGTGCCCCAGCGACAGGAAGTCTGTGGGCTCCTGGGTCCCCGGTGCTCAGGCCCTCCTGTCCCCTCGTGGCCGGCACTGGAGGGCAGCGGCCAGCGGTGGGGGTACAGCACAGCTGGGCCTGGCACCAGAGGGAGGAGGGCCCCAAGCGGACGCAGGCAGAACTTGGCAGCCTGAGAGCCAGATGAGAATGGGATCTGCCCCCCTCTGGCCAGGGGTGGGCCTACCTGGGCTGAGGGGAAGGGCAGCGGGCCGGGGCGGACTCATTCCCAGCTTCGCTTTTGATGGCTCCCATCACTGCTTCCTCCATCCAGCCTCCCGGCCCCGCAATTTGGCCCTGCCCGCCCAGCCTGTCTAAACGTCACTCCCCACCTGTGCCCTCCCCTGTGGACAATCAAATCCCAGTACTCATAGACTGCTGTCATGTGGGACCTAAGCCAGTGTGACCAGCATTCCATGTAGTGGAAGGAAAACTGTTGTAAGATGTTCAAAGACTGAAAATATCACCACCCCACCACCTGCGCTGCACCTGCTGACCTTAGCCAGGGCCCAGGGACCCAGAGATTGAGGCTGCAGGGGGCCAAGGTCAAGGGTAGGAGAAACCCCAAGATCCCTTTGTGTCTTGGGGAACCAGTTGGGATCACCTCCTTTCTCCTCCACACTGATTTTCCCCACCAAAGCTGGATGGAGGGTGTCTCATGCAGTTCCCCTCTAAGGGCGGACCTACCTCCTTTCCTTTGTCCTGGAGCCTCCCTGCCCCCACCTTGGCTTTCTCCTGGAAGCCCTCGCCGACCACCCCAGTCCACAACAAGGAGTGCTTGCTCCTCTGGCTTGGGGGCTTCCCGACTCCTGCCCTACTGCGCCCCGACCCTGCCCGCTTCAGCCCTTTTGCTGCTCTCGGCGCAGGGCAGGCTCACCAGGAGCTCACCATTTTGCAGATGGACTTGGCCTCCTCGGAGAACTTTTGGGAGTACACCTCCTCCGTCTCCAGGACCCGGCGGTCCACTTCTTCCCGCTTCACCTTTTCTTTGCGGCCCCGGAATGGTGACTGGCCCTCGATCATCTCATAGATGAGGCAGCCCAGACCCCAGTAGTCAGGGCTCAGGCCGTATCTCTGGTTGTTCAGGACCTCCGGAGCTGTGGGCAGAGGAGCAGAGCCAGGAGAGGTAAGAGACAGCTGGTGACCGGACAGAGCTGGGGCACGGGGGCCCAGGGCTGAGGCTCACACCGACGGAGCGTCCTGCACCCAGCAGCGATGGTGTTGCTTACAGAAGGCCGGAAGCTTCACGGTAGGGACACGCTTTCCCCTGTTGACTCCTACTCACCAACTGCCATAAACACCACCTCCTCCAGGGCGCCTGCCCTGACTGCTCTCCTCTGTGCTCCTGAAGGGCTCGGACTGTGGCTTCAGAAGCCTGACCACAGTGGATGGAAATGTCTCTCCCACTAGAATCTGAGCTGCCTTATTCACTGCTGTGTCCCAGTAAGGAGTATGACACCTGACACAGAGTAGGTGCTACACACATTTATTTCCAGGAATGAAGGTGTGTCCACCCAAAGGAAAGATGACTTTAAGTTTACCTGGAATTGAAACAGCCTCTCACTATGGCTTCCCTACTATTTTGATAAAATGAATTATAGATTAACCATACAAGTACAAAAAAGATAAGCTTCATGTCATCAGGCAGGTCACCAACATCCACACATGTGCCAGTGAGCATATAACAGAGGCCCTGCAGGTGGATGCGTGCAACGCTCCGTGCAAGAGGAGACGGACACAGGTGTCCACGAAGACACGCAGATCGATCGCTCTATCATCTGTCCATCCATCCATCCATCCATCAGCACTGGCAGGGGGATACACACAGCCACATATATGTAGGTACACACCCGACAGGCTCCCAAATGACATGCAATCTGAAAAGGATCTTCTAGCAGCAGAACAACATACAGAATACTGGGCAAGTGTTGTTGGCACAAGCCTGGCAGAGGACAACATCCCCGGCTCCCAGAGCTTTCCGGAGCCCCCACCTCCTGGGGTGAGTGGGCACATGTGTGTGAGGCACCATGTGCAGGAGGAAGCCTGGGGATGTCCTTGACTGGAGGGGGGATTCCAGAGGACCAGACGGAGCTCCGAGTCTCTTCCCTGCAGCCCTCAGGACGATGGTCCCAGAGTAGGCATGCAGGGTGAGGGGCTGGGGGCAGGGCAGGGAGGCTGGACTCCACTTAGCATCTTGCTTGGTGACAGCAGGTGTTGCACTCCTTTCTGGGCCTTTCCAAGTGACCTCCTTCCTCTCAGAGGCCTCTCCCCAAGACCCCCCACTGCCCACTGCGGCTCTATTGCTGGTCAGAGCGGCACCAAGAGGTGCGCTTGGGGAGGGGCTGCACCCACACTCACCCATGTAGCCGACGGTGCCCACCCGGCCACGGATCAGGTCTCCCTCGGGGATCTTCACGGCCAGACCCAGGTCCGAGATCCGAATGTGGCCTGAGTAGGAAGAGCAGAGTCAGCAGGTCCCCGGGACGGTCGTGTGGACGTGTGCCCCACCCTGGGCAGGGCCACAGACCTGCCGTGTGCCCCTGGGCAAGGCACATAGACTCTCATGTTTTTATCTGTCCGCGAGGAGGGGCATCATCATCAGCCCCCTCGGGGTGACTGCAGACCCTTGGGAGAGTCCAGGTGTCAGAGGACGTGGGTCAATCATTACTTTTCAGGAAGAAAACATAAAGATAGGAAAGGATGCCTGGATTTGGCTGGACAATGGCCAACCTACCTCGTAAAATGCCCTCATGGGCTTTTTTGGAAGGCTGAGATCACCAAGTTTAAAACGCCTTGGCCTCATTCTGGGATTGCTTCATGGGAAAAATGAGAGCTTCTCCTGAAATTTTACAATTTGCTTAAGGGGAAAAATTACAAAGCAACTTGGGAAGCAACTCCCTGTCCTGCCTTGTTGATCTTTGGAGGTTCTTTGTGTTCTCCCTTTGGAGAAACAGAGTGAAGTCATCCAGGCCTTGGGGAGACTGAGAGATGGAACGGAGTCTGGGACTGACCCCCAGAGGCCAAGACAACACAGTGCTGAGAGGTCTGTCTCGCTGTTGTCCGGTTCGACGGCCCACCCGGGCTGGGTCACGGCCACATCTGCCCCCTCTTCCTTGTCAGCGCCTGCCAAGGCCCCATAGCCTGGATCCCGGCGAGGCCCAACGTCAGGAACTGCCCCCCAGGCCAGAGCTGTGTGGATTCCCTGCTTGGCAGCCCCTGATAAAAGTGGGGAGAAGAGAACACGCAGGTTCCAGCCATCGGGCTGCAGACCAGTGGTGGGCACGGTTCCGAGACCAGCAGGGAACAAGAACCCCAGTGGGCACTGGGCTCATCCAAGAGAGGAGGCAGGCCCGGGACCCTCTGCTCACTCCTCCACATGGTAGCACAACACTCAAACCTCCCTCCAGGTCACCAACGACCTGCCTCCCGTTCTCCCTCCCCTCTGCCTGGCGCATGCTGGGGGGACCCCTGGTTTCTGGTCTCAGCTCCCCACTGATATTGTTGGGTGATCTTGGCAGGTTGGCTCCTCTGAGCCTCAATCTTGTCATCTGTCAAATGGGATGCTGGCCCTGCCCCCTCTGCAGAGATGGGAAGATCTAGTCAGATAACGGGTGTGAACACCATTTCTGGGCTGTGCAAGGCTAAACAGTTGTGAGGCATTACTGTAGCTGCTCGTTACGTGTGTGTGTGTGTGTGTACGTGCACACACACACACGCACACACAAGAAAATAGCAGTGATAATGCACAAATAATGCTGAATACGTCTAGAGCTGGCCGTAGCTGATCACGCTATCTTGTTGGAACCTTACGACCGCGCCCCCGCCCTCTGATGTGGGCAGAGCAGGGCCCACTGTTTCCATTTCACAAGGAAGGAAGATGGGGTGCAGGGGAGTTGTAAGAGTTAATTAAGTACTGCCCAGGATCTCTGAAATTCCAGACTCCTCAATCAGTGCTCTCTCTCTCTCTTTCTCTCACTTTTGGCCAAGCCACGCTACTTTTGCACCACGTAGGAGCTTTATCCATGCCCACTGCCTTCCCCAGGTACCCAGGATTGGGGGGAGGGGGTGGGTGCTCCTCCTACTCGCCCGCTGCCCTCCCATGGTCCCCGGGCCATGCCTCCGAGAGGCTCTGCCAGACGGTCCACTGCTCCCTTTGGGTTGTGACGCTCATCTTGGCTACAGAGCAGGAAAGGGGTCTCCCAAGCTGCTCCCCAACTTACCATAATCATCTAGCAGGATATTTTCGGGCTTCAAATCTCTGAAAGGGAAAGATGGCAAGCATGTGAGTGTGGGCATTCTGAGCATCAGGGCATGGCATCTGGGTTGACCTCTCTTCATGTCTCCTTCCCACCTCTTGGCTCATGTTGCCTGGTCTCTCTCCGGATCCAGACAATCTTGGACTAATTTCCCTCCTCCTGGTATTTAGAACAAATGCCGCTGTTGCCAGGATCTTCTGGACCCTGGAGATGTCAGGGAAGGGGTCAGGCAAAGGCCAGCCCTGGCTCCCATCCGCACACTGCTGGTACCAGGGCGGAGCATGCTTCTGGCTGGTGTGGGGAGAGACCCCTCCAGGGCTGGGAACAGCTGGAGGTCTCAGGATGCCCTGGGACGCCCTGAAGGCAGAGCAGGGCCTGGGAATTAGCAAAAAGTTATTGAGGACACCGCACCAGCTGCAGATCTGGGACAGAGAATGGTCGAGGAGGGACCCCCTTTGGGCAGGGGACCCCTGGAGCCTGGCACATCTCCCAGTCCAGGAGTGACAAGCAAGGGCACGCCCCTGTCCTTCTGTCCCTCCTGTCTCTTCTCTTTGATTACATCATCACTGTTCATAAGAACGTGCCCCCCTTCCCCGCTGGGGGAGGGAGGTGGCAGAAGTGTCTGGTTTTACAAGTAGCAGGTCCTCTCTGGGTAAAAGAACAGCCAATAGGATAGTGTGTGCAACTCAGTTAAGCCATCAGCATCTGGATTGAGGATGCGATTCTCAACCAACTGGCTTTGCTTATTTAACTGATGGCAGCTGACCAAGTAAGGGCAAGATCCATCACCTCAGCAAGCCAGCAGCCACAGGGTTGGAAAGATGGCTGGCTGGCAGGCATGGGCCAGAACCCAAACCCACAGAGAGGCCATGGCAAGTGGTGGAGGCCAGGGAGGCGCTATGGTTCTCTTCATGAGAATAAGGGCTTAGAACTTGGAGGCCCCTCTTTCTTTTTGTTTTGAGTGAAAAGCAATCAAGTGAAGAGTTCTTTTTTCAACCCTTAGGGAATTTTTTCTCTTCTCACTTGAATGAAAACAGAACAAAAGCCTAAATGGGGAGATAGGGGCGGTGGGGGGGAGAAGAGCAAGTCATCAAGACCATTCCTTCTTGTTTTCAAAACCTTCTTGGACTCCCCAAGATCATCTCTGCCAAGAGCTCCGTGGCAAAGGTCTTCACGCTGGGGTGTGCAGGCCCGCTGGGTCTGCGGGAACCGTCTAGGGGGCTCCTGTGTGCTACCAGTTTCGAGAATACCGAAAGAAGAAAAGTCAAGAATTTTCTGCCTTTCTAGATCCTCTAGATCTAACGTCCCCGCATTCTTTGGGATCTCCCCTCCCACTTGCCCTTTCTCGGTGGCACAGATTCCAAGTGACAGAAGAGAAGCAGGTTCCTTCCCGCCCCAGTAACTATGGTGTCCTGCTCCACGGTGTAAAATCCCCTAGGATCCCAGTTAGAAAAGGGTTCTACTAATAATCATTACAACGGCAACTCAACAGAAGTTATTTTAACTCTTAAAGCCTGTGGTCAAAGGAAATTTTTAAAAAATCTTATATATATCCATCTATTGCAGAGCTGCATGATGATCAATGACAGACTTTTAGGCAAAAAAAAAAAAAAAAAAGATGACATTATAATAACATTCTGTGGGGGTGGAGAAGAGGATGATAGAGAATCCCTCACCTTTAAAGAATTTTCATGGCATTTTTAAAATGGATAATGGTGGAAATCACTTTGCCACAGCAATCAGATTCTACTGGATACCTTTAAAAATGTGATGTGACTGTTCAGTTTCAAAATATTAGCCACTGTTTTAACAGATGATGAACTATTTCAGATGTTTCTGTGTTGTATAAGGGCACACAGATTTTCAGATTTCCTTGAGAGGGTCAGTGAGAAAAGTTTGAAGACCACTACTTGTGGAATCCATCAAGTCGGACGGAGAAGGATGGACCGAGGTCCGTTCTGCTGCCTGCTTCTCGCTGGTGATCCTACTAAGGTCTTTCTGAGGCAGGCTCACTGAGCTTCCCGCACCCTGGGCTGGAAGGGACCCGTAGCTTGGCCCGTCCTCACCAATTCTGAGGGAACATCACCTCCTATACTTGGTCTCCAAGTGGTCCAGGGCATGAGTCCCAGGGCGGGGGTGCCCGCTTGACCGAGGATGTGGCAGGTCAGCCCCCCACTCAGTCTCTGGCGGCAGGACCGGACAGCAAGTCTGCTCACCTATACACGGTGTTCTCCCGGTGGAGGTCTTCTAAGCCACAGAGGATCTCTGCCGCATAAAACAAGGCTCGCTCCTCCTCAAAGCCAGGGTTACCCATGTTGTAAATGTGGAACTTCAGGTCACCCCCATTCATGATGGTCAGAACCAAGCACAGCGCATCCTTGGTCTCGTAGGCATAGGCCAGGTTGACCTGGGAGCACAAGACAGCACCATGGTGAGGTTCCAGTGACTGCCACCCACTTCCACTCATCCTCCTCAGGGTCCTTGGAGCTGGGGGGGGTGGCTGGAGTGGGGTCCTCAGCAGCTTCATGCCACTGCCCTGCACCCTGACAGCCTCATGGCGCCCTTGCCCACTGCCCCTCTTGGCTGACAAAGGACACACCTTCTGATATCGTGGTTCCAGGTGAGGAGGCAAAGTGGAGAGGGCAGGCTGGTACTCTGCCCTTTTAGGAAGCCTGACAGGATGGCGCGTGTGTGTTTACACAAACAAAAAAGCCTGTGTGTGCTTCGTTTGGTGAAGTCTGTGGGTTGCTTTGTTGGCCAGTCAAGAAAAGAAGAGCCCAGATGCCTTCTGGGCTGGGGTCTCATTACCGCAGGGATGCTGGTAGTGGGCTGGGGAGGCGGCCAGCGGGACTCTGTGAAGGGGAACACAGTCTGGCGAAGTCTGCCTCCTCTTGCACGCAGTACACATCTGGGCGAAGGGACCATTAACAGGGAGGACCTAGTTCCTTGCTGGTGGAGACCAGCTGCCCAAGGATGGACGGGGGCCATAGGGTTGTGGGAGAGGCAGCAGGACTGGGTCTGAGGCAAAGTCCACTGGGTGGTACTCGTCCTTCTCCACTAGGGAGCCAGTCCAAATGAAATCTGGCCACCATGGACCAGGCTGGGGACAGGCTGGGCCATACACCTTGGATGCAAAGGCCAGGAACAATGGGAGTTATTTCTGAGGAAAGGAAACAGAACAGGAGCTGAGCAGGAGGGCTCTGGGGATGGTGCTCAGTGCCAGGGGCCAGGCTGGCCCTCCCTCCCACACCTGCCCACAGTCACCAAGGAGGGGCTCCTGGAGGGCGCTGGGCCAACTCCCTGCCAGGGGCAGTGGATGGGGCACAGTCGAGGGTGGTCCAGGCCCTCGAAGACGTGCCACCCCATTTATCAGACACACCACCATTCCCCCCCCAAGTAGCACCCACCATCACCAAGCCCGACAAGAGCCAGGGTGCCCCTTCCTTTACTGATGAGGGTTCCATGGGCAGCATGGAGGCAGTGACCTGTGGTCCCCACTGAAGGGGGCTGGCAGCTGGGGGCAGCCTGAGAGGAGACCCAGAGGTGCACACTCCTGTCCCCTTTGAGTGTCACCTTATAAAACCACGCCCTCTGGGGAATGACGAAAGCACTAGGCTGATGGCATCTCTGGCGCTCACACACAGCTGGTGGGCGTTTGACCGGCACCACCTTGATGGAGAGCCTTCTGGGAACTGCTACCAAATGGAAAATGCACACACCCTCTGACGCCACAATTCCTCCACCAGGAATCCATCCTACGGACACACTCATGGACATGCACCAGAGGGATGTGCAAGGGTGGACAGGGCAGTGGCTTAAACACCAGAAATGATCCGTAGTGGTGGGGACTGGTTGCACAGATGATGGGTTATCTCCGTGCTGGACAGCAGGGAGGGGGGTGCACAGCGTAAAAAAAAGAGCTACAGCTGTAGGTCTGGCCACAGGAAAAGACCTACAATTTAAGGGGAAACACTGCAGCTTAAGACGTCTGGTAGGACTCCACTGGCTAAAAATATTAAAGCCTCTGCATGAATCCACCATGTTAGAATGGCTACCCGAAGAGGGAGGCTTTTATTTGTATTTTGTACCTCTCTGTGCTGTAGGAGTTTCACCCTTTACATGTTTTTTTATAGTGACATGTGGCAGAGGGATTGAGAGCTGACCAAACACCCACGTGCTCTTCCACATTTCCCTGCAGCTGGCTCGGCCCTTGCAGTGACTAGTTCTGGCCCACGGACTGTGGGCGGCGTGAGGCATGTCCCTGCGGCTGAGGCAGTGAGGGTCCCTGGGCAAATCCCCCAGCACACGCTTTTAAGACTCTAGGTGGGGCAGCTGTAAGATGGAGGAGGCTGGCTGGATCTGGCTGGACTCTGTGTATGTGACAATGGTCTTTGTTGTGTCCAGCTACTTCAGGTTGGGGAGTAGTTCGTTACCACAGCAAAGCCTGGCCAAGACGTGGTAACACAATGAACATAACAAGATGGCACCTCTCCAGGATATCGACAGTCAGGTCTCCCCCATGATGAAACCAGCCTGCAGGGGTCTGTGGAAACAAAGCTCCTTGGCTGGGCCCAGGGTGGGCTGCTTTTTCCACTGAGGAGTTTACAAGGTGGTTCTAGAGAACAGAGGCCTTGGTCCCACATATAGAGGGGAGCCAGGCCAGTTCGAGTGACCAGAGCAACTCAGCCATGATTGGCCACGGGGAGCCTTGTGATGGAGGGAAGGCCTGGTCGCCTTTCTGCTGCTTAATCCTCCCACTGCATTCCACTTCCCTGGGGGATGGGAACCTGCCACACTGGAGGACCCCCCCCTTCCCAAGGGACAGAAGCCCTGGTCACTAGAAGAGTGGCCTGGCACTGAGCCCTGGACACTCACCACAAACTGGCTGTTGACCTTCTCTAGGATCTGCTTCTCGTTGAGTGCCATGGACTCCCCTTTCCTCTTTTTGATCCTCTTCTTCTCCAAGCGCTTGCAGGCATACATTTTACCCGTGGCCCGAACCTGGCAGGCGCAGACCTGAGGTGCAAGAGAGAAGCCAAGGGTATGGGACAGGTGAAGGCCTGCCCCAGGCTCCTCCAAGGCCAGGAGGCTGGGTCGGCGGGGCAGAGACCTGTGCATCAGAGCCTGGCCTGAAGGTGCTTCCAGTCACGGGACCCAAGGATGCCTGGCCTTGGACCCACTGCCGCCCCAGGCCCTGCCCTCAAGAGCTGGCTTCCGTGCCCCTTGCTTCCCTCCTTCTATCCTTAGGTGAATCCTAGCTTTTCAAGGTGCACAACCAACCATTTACACTGGTGTTTACATGACCGGCCAAAGCCTCAAGTGCTGTCCCTCTCTGAGAGGCAACTAGAGTTTCTCCGTCCCAAGCTTCTACCAGATGCAGCCATTGCTAACTGGGGACTTCACAGCACCAGCTACTGGTAAGGGAGGCTTGTTTTGGTGTCAGACCCCTGATAACTCTGACTTTATAATTCAGCGGAATAGGAGCCAAGGCATTTGGGTTCTCATCTTCTTGGTTCCACCCCTTTTTGGTTGCGTGACCTTGGCTGGGTCATCAACCATTCTGACCCTCAGTTTTCCTCATCTCTAAAATGGGAATAACAAGGCTTGCCTCACAGACTGGGAAGATTAGCACATATTAATGGCATCATCTGGCCAAGATGCTTGGGCCCCTCATGCCCTCACTCCTCCCCCCAAAGACAGCCAAGAACGCCCATTTCTCCTCTCCAGACACAAACCCTGCGGCGGGCTCCAAGAGCACTCCATCCCACCGGCCCTGCAGACAGCCTCCTTCCCCACCTCAGGGGCACCACCTGCTCCCGGGCCCCATGCCTCACCCTCCCTCCCCACCAGGGGGCGCAGGACGCCGTAGGCGCGTTCAGAAGGGACAGAAACAGTGACAGAGTAGGGGAACTGCCCACTGAAGATGCGGATGTTCACTCACCTCCCCAAAGCCCCCTTTTCCTAGTACTCGGTACTGCCTGAAAGTGTTTTTGGTGACCGGTTGCCTGGAAAAAAGCAAGAATCCAACATTGGTCTCAAGGTGTTGAGATGCAGAAGCCACAAGAAACAGACGACAGTGGCATGCCCTCCAAACCAGCCAGGAATCAGCACTGCGGACGGGTCCCTCAAGCACTTGCTCTGGGGCTGGGTGTTCAAATCCCAGGCCACCCGCCCTCGGCCCCGCGTGGCTTGGGACCCGAGCAGTCCTCGCTCGCTCGCTCGCTCGCTTGCTTGGAGGGAAGAGCAGATGCGTGAAGAAGCTGCTTCACCACTTTCCATGTGGTTCCCCTTTCTCTCCCCAGTGAAAATCAGGTGGCTAAGCTCAGAAGGCAGCAGTGTCCTCTGCAGGGAGAAGGGAGGGGGCCAGGGGCCGCACAGGTTCGGTGTCCCAGGGAGGACACAACAGCCCTCCCCGCACCTGCACATCTGGTCCGCCCGCCCACCTCCTGTCCCCAGGGAGAAAGGCTGCTGGTCGTCCTTTACGGCAGGCCCCCAGCCCTTCCGCCACCGAGGGCCCCCTTATCACAGTTCCCCCGTAGTTCCGCAGCACCAGAAGATCCTGTCTGCCCAAAGCGGTATTTGTGAAGTAATCATTGCTCTGTATCTCCCGACCCCCATTTTAATTAGCTAAGGCCATTTATGTCTAAGCAGACGGACCCTCTGATCATGAGGCAAGGGTGGGACCTCACGGAGTAAATAAACAAACGATCATCTAAAATTGCCTCGAAGAACTCCAGGGTGCAGACAGCTTGGGCTTTTTCATCACTGGCCTGTTTGGCTAAAAATAATCGGCTGCCCCCAGCCCCAGCTTTTCTGAGGTACAACTGACAAACGGTATCCAACCTGATGCTTCGATACATGCACACACTGTGAAAGGACCACCACAATCAAGCTAAGTTTCTGTCACCTCCCATGGTTACCATTTGCCCTCTTCCTCTCTCTCGCTGGTAAGAACACTTAAGATCTACCCTCTTGGCCAGCTTCAAGCATACAATGCAGTCCCGTGAACTAGAGTCCCACCACTGTACGTCAGCTCTCCAGAGCTTATTCATCCCACAGAACTAACCGAAACCTTGCATCCCTCGACCTACATTCCCCATGACCTCTACCGCCCACCCCCAGTCCCTGGCAGCCACCATCCACTCTCTGTTCCTATGACTGGGCCATTATTTTAGATTCCACATCTAGGTGAGATCACGCAGGATCTGTGTCTGGCTTATTTCACTTAGTGTAACGTCCTCCAGGTTCCTCCATGTTATCACAAATGGCAGGATTTCCTTCTTTTTTAAGGCTGAATAATATTCCGTTGTATGTATCTACCCTGTTTTCCCTCCCACGCTGACCGCAGCATTATTCACAAGGGCTAAGAGATGCAAACAACCTAAGTGTCCTTGGACCATGAATGGATAAAGAACAATCTGCTTTTAGGATGTCCAGCTCAGCTCTTGGACCTCCAGGACTATTCCTGAGCAACCCCCAACCCCAGCGCAGAGGCCGGACCAGGGCACGCACCGGAGTGGGACTGAGCTGGCCCACATAATTGGGTCAGCTTGAGAAAGACCAGTGAGCCTCTGGTCACCCAGCAGCTCCTGAATGAACCCTCTGTTGCAACCTTGCTTGCTGCTGGGTCCCGAAGGTCCTCGGCACCACACCTCTCACAGGACAGCCCTGAACCCCCCGCCCCCCACCGGCACGCCCGTCTGGAGTCCACGTGCCCTGACTCGCTCTCTCTTCTGTTTCTTTGTGGGGGGGGGGGGGGCGCGGCACACTGATGATCTCCCCGCTGGGAGCACAGGACCGCCCCTCCGCAGACTCTCCATGGCTCTGTGTCCCCCTGCACACGAGCGGTTGGACCTCAGCGAGGCCTGCCATGCGGCTGCATCCGCCATGCGGCCCTGGGAAGCGTTTCTACAGCTGCCCTCGAAACCACATGAAGGCGCCTGGGCCTAACAGTTTACGATACATGGAGAACAAACAGTCGGTCGGCATTACCACAGAGCTCCTTTGCTAGGGGAAATGAGTGTAATACAGTCTCCGAGGAATTTCTCGGTTAACCTTGGGAGGGAGAAAATCCCTTTAATATTTCAACAGTACAGCATGAACAGGCCATGATTTTGTTAGCAAAAAAAAGAAAAGAAAAGAAAAGAAAAAGGAAAGGGAGGAAGCAGGGTGCTGTCAGTCATTTAGGGGCATTTCTAGGCCAGGGTCCTGCCCTAGTGCCTTCAACAACTTAATGCCCACAAAAGGGCCTAACTTCTTCGCAGTCAACGCAGATTTTAAGTCTGTTTCTCCATTTCAAATGTTCAGTGCAGACAAGTAAAATCAAAGCCAGTGGCCACAGCTAAAGGATTCTATTGGACAGAGTGCTGGGTGGAATAAGGGTGAAGGACTTGATCACAGGGCCTTGGGTTCAGGTTCCAGCCTTGCCAGGCCCTTGCTGCGTGACCCAGGGCCAATCAATCAACCTCTCTGAGCCTTGCATCTTCAGTAAAACAACACTGAAAAGGCATCTGCATCCCAAGGCTCTTTGTAAGCTGCTGTGTGTCAGATGTCATTATTAGAACCCTAGGAATAGGGGCACCTAGGGTGGCTCAGTCGGTTAAGCGTCTGCCTTTGGCTCAGGTCACAGTCCCAGGGTCCTGGGATCGAGCTCTGCATCAGGCTCCCTGCTCAGTGGGGAGCCTGCTTCTCCCTCTCCCTCTGCCACTCCCCCTGCTTGTACATGCTTGCGTGCTCTCTCTGTCAAAAAAATAAAATCTTAAAAAAAAAAAAAAGAACTCTAGGAACAAAGGACACACCGCCTCTGAGGGTCTTTATGGTAACAGTCCCCACTGAGTGAAGCACCTTGCACATGCACTAATGGAATCCTCACTCCTGCCTTAGGAGGTGGCACAGTCCCCGTTGTGCAGGCGAGAATGTTTAGGCCCTGAGAAGGGAAACGAGCCGCCAAGGTCATGATGGTAAGTGGTGGCTTTGGGGCTGGATCCCCAGGCACCTGCTGCAGAGCCCACATCCAGGGTCTCAACCCCACGCTGCCACCCCGCGAAGGTGGGCAGAGATCAGGCTGTGTGGCACACAGCCCGGGGCTCTGGGGGTGACGAATACGTCCCCACCACACTGTCCTGCGATCATCAGAAACACAAGGGCCAGCGGTTCCCTCCCATACCAGACGCTTGAGGGTGACGGCACAACAACCGTATCCAGCACCTGACTTCCTGGGGCCAAATGGCTGACCTTTCCTGAGCTCTTGCCTAATAGGCATATACTACGCTTACCTCAGCTCGTCGGCACCCGAGCCCACAAAGGCAGGCACTATTATCATCCCCATCTCACAGATAAGAAAACTGAGGTGGGGAGGGGTGAGCAGCCCTTGCCGAGGTCCTTGGGGAGAAGGTAGAGCCGGGACTCAGACCCAGGCTGTGGCCTCCGGGGCCCTCAGCCGGATGTCCGCGCTGACCCCCACTTCCCAGGGTCTCCCAGAGCCACGATGTGCACGTGTGAGGGGCCCACAGAGGAGACTGCCCCCTGCTTGACTGTCATTCCCCCCAGTGGTACAGAGCTGGGTGTTTCCGTCCGGGCTTCCTGAAGTGGGCGGGGCAGGGTCGTGGATGGGGCTTTTTGGGCATCCCTAAGCGTCTGCAGGGCACTCACCAGCGAAGGTGGGGACAGGCATAAGCAAGATGGCTCCTGGTTCTCTACCCAGAGGGTGACCCAGATCCCCGTGAGCGCCAGGCCTCAGGCGCAGGGACCCTTGGGCTGCGGAAGGGGGTGCTCCCCGCCCTTGTCTACCAGCAGAGCACGGATTTAACGCAGGCATTGCTTCGTTCTGCCAATTCTGGGACAGTGTGGTGGGCAGAGCCCTGTGCTGGGGGTCCTGGGCCGGGGCCCCCCCTCGGCTGCACTGCTGGCCTGCTGTGTGACTGGGCCACACCCTCTCGGGGGCTCTCCTTCCTCATCAGTCACACGGAGGCCGTAGCTGCCAGGCCGAGTCACCGCCATGTTTGTGAGAACACTTTGCAGAGAGAAGGCAGGAAACAAAACATGAAAAGATGCTCGGTTTTACCCATTATTAGAGATGACAAGATACACAAGAAGGAAACCCTGCTGCTCACACACCGGCCAGGAAAGCACGAGAACAGTGTTGATGAGGTGGAGGGGAGGCAGGCACTGGGGCACCGGAGGGCCTGGAATTGGGGGGCAGCTGTGTGGGAGGGCAACTTAGCGGTCCCTCACGGTTTCACATCGGCGCTTTCTGACCCAGAAATCCCACTGCCGGGATTTCTATGGATGTACTTGCAAAAGTACGTGAAGATATATGTACAAAGCTACTCGTTATTTAGGGAAGATTGTACACAAAATTGAGGGCAACCTCCACATCCATCGATAGGGGACTGAGCTAAATCAGGGATGTGCCACTCATTCAGAGAACGTGGCAGCTCTTTATTTGCTGGCAGAGGGAGGAGTCCCAAAAACAGTGAACCAAAAAAGTAAGAATAAGTATGCATGTATTTATGAGTGTGAGTGTGCGTGCACACTTTAATAAGCACAGAGCATTTCTAGAAGAATACCCAAGAACTTAATCAACAAGAGAATGGCTAATTTTATCTGAACCATGGACCCATGGAGGTAACTGATTTTTATGAGTTCCCAGGTGGAAAACCTGTCCCCCGCCCCTACCACGCGTGAACATTGGCACATACTTGTAGGTGGGCTGTGCCGGGGAGCACTCACCTTTCCAACCACTTCCACTGGAGAAAGCGATCAAAATACATACTGTCCAGATACTCATGGAAGGGCTCTCCCTTCAGGTAGTCGTGGACAGACCTGGCTCAGAGGGAACAAACAAACATTTTATAATCCCGGCCTGAAGCAGCCGGGCAGAGCCGTATACATATCCAGCAGGTAACAAGTGGCCTCAGAGGCCCATCATCCTACCACAGTGACTGCCTGATGGTGCGGACACTTACTGGGTCCCCGCCACAGCACGGCTCTAGGCCCGGGGCAGAGCTGTGAGCTTGAGGCTGCTGTTGTGACATGGGACAACCACCAAACAGATGCCTGCAGAAGCAGGTTATCATGAGGGAGGGTTAAGCGAGGTCCCTGGGAGGGGGCGCTCAGGTAGCTCTCTCTCTCTCAAGAAGGGACTCTTGAGCTGCAGTGAGGACAGAAGAATAACTGGGTGCAGGGGTGTGTGTACGGGGGTGGGCAGAGCAGGGATGCAGCGCCCGAGGGCCCAGGCTCTGGATTTGGTCCAGGACCAGTGAAGCCACTGGGAGGTTTCCATCCCCGCAGCAGAATTCACTGGTCGCCTGCTGAGGGCGAGGCCCGCAGGGTTGTGAAGCTGGCTGTAGGCAGGGATGGGCTTTGTTCCTTTAAAAAGTGGTGATGCTGCCCAATCTAGCCCAGGCACTTGGGACCTGTGGGTGCGGGACGGGGTCGGGGGGAGCAGCACGTACAGTGGAGACCTTGTTGGACGCTGTCTCCTGCCAAACAGGAGAGCAGGGGCCAGGGTCACAGTGACAGCCCAGGGGCCTTACCCGCTGTCAGATCTGACCCTCAGCCAGCTCCAAGAGCACAGCAACCGGGTCTGTTTCTGCTCGTGGCGGGGACGGGGGTCTCTCTCCTCGGCCGGCCCTCCCTAAATGTCCATTCTCAACATGGGGCTCCCAGCTCGTCCCACAGTGCACAGGGGCACTGGTTTTCATGTCCTCCCCGCCTGGCTGTTAAGCTCCACGAAAGCCGGGACTGGGTTCTTGCTCCCCATGGCACCCCCAGCTCACCGTGGCACCCCCTATCACTGTGCCAGGCATGCAGCAGCTGCCCCGCTGTCTGTGGGGCAAAGGCTGAACGAGGGCGCACAGCAAGCCGTGGGGGGCGATCAGGCTCCGGAAGGTTTTTGGCGTGCAGCGTATGGGGTAGGGTACCTGTGTGGACACAGGCACATGTGCGCGCCTTCCCAGGATGTGTGCGAGGGACAGGTGGGGGCTTCACCGGTGTCTGGCCAGCAGCACACCCACCGACTTGTCTCCTATCCATCAGGACGGCCCTAAGGCCCGCAGACGAGGTGATGGGGTGTGGCTGAGAAGGCAACCTCCAGCCCCCCCCCCCACCCCCCGCAGCAGTGCTACCCAGCTCTGGCTGCTGGCAGCTGTGGGGGTTGGGGGCCTGGGAAGGACTCCCAAACCGCCCAGACGGGGTCAAGTTTTTGCACATTCCTCTGTCTCAACAGCCTAGAGAGCCACTTGCTTTCAACACCCTTGGAGGCAGATGTTTTCTTTGGACTTGGCACTTGGGTATCTTTTCCCTTCCTAAGAAGTATACAAACAGCTGGGTGGCTTGGCTGGGGCCCCCGGGGCACGGCAGACCTGCCCTGGTGCCCGGCGCTCCAGGTGGAGGGTAGGGGCAGCCTCTCTCCGGGGCCCCGTGTGGCTGACAGGAGGCTGAAGGGCCTGAGGCCCGGCCTGGGGAGCAAGGGAGCACTTACTGTGCACAGGCAGAAAAGAGTTCCTTGCAGGGCCTCTGTAGGAGCTTCTCCTCCGTCTGGGAGACCAGGTCCTGGCCAACTTGGGCAATGAAAACTGGGGACTGGAGGAAGAGAAAAGGACGTGTCAGTGAGGGGTGGGAGGGCGCCACCTCTTCCGCCCACTCCAGGCCCTGAGCCACATGCCGCGTTCAGGGGTGCAGGGAGGTGGCTGTGGGCTGGGAGGCGGTGAACGAGACCAGTGGGGGTTGGGGGCCTGGGAAGGACTCCCAAACCTCCCAAACCTGGTAGGGCCAGGTTTCTGGCTCTGCCACTTTCAGTCTGTGGGACCTCATGGAGGTCACTTGGTTCCTGTGAGCCTTGCTGCCCTCATCTGCAGCACGCTGAGAATGATGTCCCTGTGTCTTGGGCTTGGGGTCAGACCTGAACGAGATGTGTGTCCAGAGCTGTGCAACACGGATGGATTGGTCGGCCAGCCCCCTGGGAGCTTGCAGGTGCCCCTTCCCAGGCTGGGCCTGTCTGCTCAGAGGGCGAGGTGAACACCTGCCCCGCCTCGAGGTCCTGCGTGAGAAGGTCTGGAATGGGCAGAAGGGCCAGCAAAAGCACAGCTCAGCAGCAGAAGAGGGGTGCTCCGTGCGCACAGCTTCGCCTGACTGACAGGAGCAAGGCCCAGACCTGCTACTTGCAGCTGTGGGACCTTGGTCGGGACTCAGCCCCCCGTTATCAGGAAGATGCTCAGGAATAACAGTTTCTCCCAGAGAGAATCAACGAATCCTTTGGGTCAGGCAAGTGGCCCAGACCGTGGTACCCGGTAGGGAGCGTGCAGTAAACATCATTACTGTCCTTCCCTTCTTTTACGGGAAGCTGCAGCCCGAGTGTTTCAAGCATGAAAGGACAGTTCTGAGAATTTCTGTGTCCTGCCCACGAGCAGGAGCCACGGCCGGGAGGACTCTGGGACCACCAGAAGCCTGCCCTCTTCCTCTGACTGTTCACCCTCCACCACCAGCTGGGCTGATGAGGTGGGTTTTTAGCAAATTACAGGGATATTTGAGAAAATTGCCAGGAATGGGCCCAGAAAGATGGAATGTAGATTTATCTTTCTCCCCCAAAGATGCTGAAATCTGAAAAGCTTGCTTTCTCCTTTCAGCTACTGAAATGTGACTATGGAGCTGATGTCCCTGAGAGGCCAACTGGGTGTCTTCTGCGGTGGGGGGGTCCAACTCCGGGGGTGGCAGGGGCACCCACAGCAGCAGGACCCGGATGAATGAAATTGGTGGCTCATCTTCTATTCATCGTGGTTCTGAAGGCCCACATTCCTGAGTCCCTTCCTTCTTTCTTCTCTCCTAGGCTCTGCCCCCTCCAGATCAGGGCCCCTCGGGGGGGGAGCCTCAGGTGTTGGGGGGCAGCCACGGTGAAGGTAAGTGCTGCTGGCTCACCCAATGACGCCACACAGCAGGCTTGTTGGCCATCACCAACCCTGGGTGGTGGTGGCTCCCTCCCCCTGACCCCGTTCCTCCCCCCACACACTGAAAACCTTGATGCAGAAAAGATGCTCGATGCTGCAGAAGGAGGCCCACACCAAGAAACTGGGGCCCCGAGCACCGGCCCACCCTCTGGGGCCATCGTGTGCTTCCATCCCCTCTGTCACAGGCAGGAGCTGCTGCAGAGATGGTTGACGGTTGGGGGGGGGAGGTCGCTTCTAAGACTTGGGGGACTTTCTTGGGAATTCTGGCAGCTGAAATCTCTTGGGGATCAGTAACTCTGGGCTACTTCAGAGCAATCGAATCCTAAAACAAACACGGAGGCCATGGGCAAATTTGCGCACAAGAGCTGATGGCCAGACGACCTTGGTTTGAAGGGCCCAGTGCTCAGCACAGAGCTGGTGTCCATGGTACGTATGCGAAGGAGTGACATGAAACAAGGTGCGTGCCAGGATGTGACCTGAATCTGGGAGGAGTCAGCAAAGACCAAACAAGACATGCTGGGTGGGGCAGTCATGGGGAGAAACCCCCACTTCTTGGACCTCAGAAGAGGCACCTGGGTTACCCCCGTGTATGCACTCAGCTGCACCCCTGTTTTGCCATCAGACACCACCCCGGGAGGACCCACCCTTACCCGGAGTGGACCGAACCTGGCGTTGGGCATGGTGTGGGGGTGTTAAAAGGTGAAGCCAGTGTGGCCCTGACTGCAAAGCACATTTTCTCCAACAAGACAGGAAAGACAGAGATCAGGTCATATCCTAGCAGGAAGTTCTCTCGCCTCTCTAGGCTACATGGGGTCGTGTGTAAAAGGGGCCCACTGAAACTCAGTGGCTCTCAAACTTTTTTTTTTCCAGCAAACTTCTTCCTCCTCCAAATGAACTTTATCTACAGACCCACTATTTAAAACCAATGGGTAGCTCTGGTTTGCCCCTGCTGAAGGCCAACTGTGGTCGGGCACTGTGAGAAAGACCTTACGTTCATTATTTCATCTAACCTTCGTCGTGGCTCCGAGAGGTAAATACTACTATAACGCTCATTTCACAAACAAGGAAACGGAGGTCCAAAAAGGTTCAGTCATTTGACACCAGGCCACCCAGCCAATAAGGGGCAGACAGGGGTTGTGAACACAGGTTGGGTGGGTGGGTCTGGAGTGAGTCTGGTTGAAGGTGGTGGGGTGTCTGGGCCACCTGTGCCACTCCCGCCCACCCCCTATCTCCCAGGAGCCCCTCAGCCCTCAGGGTGGGCAGGAAGAACTGAAATGGAAGATGGCACAGCTCAGGGCAACGAGCCCCTGGGCTCAGAGAGGGAGATCGTTACGGGGTGGGGTCATCTGGGAAAGGCTTCATGGAGGAGAGGGTCAGAGGCAAAGCAGAATCTGGGCTTAGACCTCCACGCCCCATGGGTCTTCCCATGGAGGACCATACTCTCCTTCCTCCTCAGCCAATGGGAGGAGTGGCCCAGGGTCTAGGGGCGACCCAGCTGTGCGCATGGAGTCCCACTGCTCTCATTCTCTGGGGTGGGTTGGCGGGAGGGCTCTGGGGATGCTGCCCATGCTCAAAGCCCTAAGAGGAGTTAATGAGTGGGTAGCAGTGCATTCAGTTTGATGACCATGGGTTTAAACTCAGTCTCTGGCTCAACATGAAGAGATTAAGCAATTCCAACCAAACCCCCTTTCAAGTGACTCCAGAGAGTAACGCCTCTGCCAGTAAGGGAGTAAGAAGCTGTTGGCCAGTTTAAGTTGGGAACTGAAACCCAAACTTGCCAGGAGGGTGAGAGGAGCAGCAACCAGGGGACATTTCCATGGGACACTTGCAATGTGCATCGACGGAATTGGAAGGTATCGGTCCTTCCCCTCCAGTTCAGAGAAGTCCGCTTCCAAGGGAGACCCATGAAGAAGGCTCACCCTAGGCTGAGTGCAAGGTCTAACACATCACGTAAGACAAAGTGCCACCAGACGCTCCGAGCGCTCTGGGGTCCCAGCAACCACAGCCCGCTGCACACCACCCCCTGTGGCTTGAAGGCAGAATTCCACAGTTTCAGATCTCATTCCAGGAAGCTAATCCCTTCTGGTCCCAGGAGGCCTGTGAGGTGGGCTAGGGAAGGGAGGGGGTGTATCCTTGGGGCCAGGTGGGCTCAGCAATGCCAGGAGAATTGTGGTTAGCACTGTGCCTCTTTCTAGCAGGAACTGTCCCTCTGGGGGGAAGCTGAGGGTCAGAGTGGGGAGAAGGCTGGGGACCATCCTCCTCCATGTTAAAGATGTCCCCCTAATTTCTAATCAAACAGAGAAAGCCCTAAGGCCCTTAGACGGTGGCAGGGCTGAAAGCGGCCAGGAGAACAGGTCTTGCTGGAGGTCTCTGTTACAGGTTCCCCTGGGGTCTGGGACCCTCTCAGGCTAGCAATATTCTGAAGTGACACTTTATCTCTTTGGTCACCAGATGGTCTCAAGTAGCTCCAGCTAGCAGGCCTTGACTTTTAATACCACAGTGTGAATTTAGGCACCAAGTTTCTTCCGAAATGTGTGGAATTAGCTCTTGGTGGGGCAGCTTCCGAGGACAGGAGGAAGAAATTGAGGACAGAGTTTCTCTGCTGGAGGCCCCACCATGAATGGCTTCCTGCTGCTCTTGGGCACGGAAGCTCACCAGCTGGCCAGCCTCCATGTGATCATATGCCCAGCCTGGCCTGACAGTCCACTCTGATGACAGGATGACACCCAGCTGCTCATAAGTTTTGCTCCGTGGCCAACTCCTGGGATAGCTTAAGACAGCATGACATGCCTTGGGGACATGGCTGTGCTTGCTGGGGGCCGCTCTCTCCCCTCCAGCCAGACTGACAGAAAAGAACTCTCCTTCCTTGAGGAGCTCTAGGTGGCAGGGAGCACCTGTCTTGCCCCTAAAATCACAACTGGAGCAAGAGAATCTGCACCGTGCTCCCCTCTTTGGCTAAGGCTCCTCTCCACCATTTCCCCCAAAAGTTGCTGGGGAACAGAGGGGGCGTTAAAGCTTGGGTGTGCTTTATCCACTCTGAGTCTGTGCCTCTGGATAAAAGCCCCCTTCGCCCATGGGGGAAAGAACCTGCTTTACATCCCCCTTTAGAACGAACAATTGACCTTAAATCCATCTCCTGTACCAGAGGAACTTGGGCCCTCACCTGGTAGGACAGACTCCCCCCATGCGTGTCAGGCTCTAAGTCCCCCTCGGAATCCCTCAGAATATCTGCTCTTTTTTACCTCCTCCCCTGGTGGCCCAGACTCACTCTCCGCTGTTCCCGATGCTTACGGCACGGGTTCTGGGGATACAGGCAGCCCCCGCTGCCCGTGTGAACCAGAATGCACCTTTTGAGGCAGCAAGATGTGGGGATGCATGGGTGTCTTTCTGGGTACCACAGCACAGTGAGAAGAGCCCCACCCCCCCTTGCCACCTGGCATGCAGGGAGGGAAGACCCCTGAGCTGGATGCAGGGGGCCAGTGGGCTTCACACCTTCACTCTCCTGTACGCCCCTCTCCTCCCTTTTGTCCCCCCCCCCCCCCCCGCCCCGTGAAGCTCTCTGGGACCTCACGCTGCCTCCACTGCCTGCCTGTGACCCTAAATTCTGACACGTGGCCTAAGCCAGACCTCTTACCCTCCGCTCCATCAAAACAGTAACCTCGGCAATGCGCAGGCACAGTGTGGATGACCAGTGATGCATCAGTGCCCTGGAGGCCTCAGGATTTCTAAAGAGAAGGTAGTTCGTAAAGCAGAAGATGGGGAGTGTGGCGGGAGGTGGCAGTGGGAGATCCGATTGGATGGAAGAGCCGAGCAGCAAGGACCGGGCCTGAAGCTGCATTTATAATCCCCAGCCTTGGCAGCGCATCCGGAGCGCCCACGCGCTTGGTCTGGGGGGCGTCCTGGCTAACTCCGTACCTACAGGGAGCCCCGAGCTGCCTCCGGGCCACTGGGCGCGCACGTGCTCAAGGCTCCACCCCTCCCAGGTCGGAACTGCCGCTTCCCAAGGGCCTTCCGTGCGAACCCGAAGCGGGACAATCCCGGGTATTTCGGGGACTCAGGCCCGCTCGAGAGGGAGGGTTGGCGGTGAGGAGGCAAGGGCCCGGGCCTGGGCAGGAAGCCACCCCACGGTGCTTTACTTGGTACTCAACCCAGGAAGCAGGTGCTGATCACCTGCCGCACCCAAGGCTCTGCCTCTTAGGGTGCTCCGACGCCCACCCTCACTGACTTCACGGCGAGAGACGTGACGCCCCAGGGCAGGCGACGGCCCACGGCCAGCTCTGCCTCCGCAGGCCGGACCATCCAGCCTCGGCCCGCCCAGCGGTCTGCCCACAAGGTGGCGCCCGTGAGCCCCTCCCGGCGCGCTTCGCTGCGCACACTCCCGGGTGGCCCAGCCTCCCGGCCTCGGAGTAGGGAGGCCAGATGGCACACCTGAAATAATTACCGAGTGATTCGTCTCAGACCTGAGGAGCGCGGCCTCTGCAATAACAGTTGAGGGGAAAAATGAGAAATCGGCCTGGGAGGGAGCCCCCGGGAAGGAAGGCGAGCGCAGGACCGTGCGGGAGAGGTGGGATTTACAAGGGTGGAGGAGGCCAGCATGGCAGGGGCAAAGGCCAGGAGCTGGAGAAAGCAGGGAGGGGGTGCGCAAAGAGAGGACGACTCATCTAGAAGATATTAAATAAGCAACTGACACGGGCAGTCAGAGAGCCTTAGCCCTAAGCACCGCCATATCCTCCAAGAATGTCACATCTCTGTGAGGCTGGTTCTCATGGACCGCTGCATCTGCTCCCCTTGGGCACTGCTGTCTCCCGCTGCACTGGGACGACTAGCAACAGAAAGGGACGTCACTTCCTGCATGAGTGAGGGACGCCACATGTCTGAAAACCTTGCTCCTGAAGCATCTGCTGGCTTCAAAGTCTCTGGTTTAAAGATGTCAGACGGGAGAAGGAATCAGCTGTACGTGGCTGGTGTCTCTGGAGACACACAGGGATGGAGGCATGGTTGGGCTGTCAAAGGCTCTTCAGAACCACCTCCCACACCTCCTTAGTAGTCATCAGCAATCCTGAAGTAAGTGCCCTTGGGGTCACCCTCAGAACCTTCTGGAAACACAGAGCCTACACTTGTTCACAGATACAGGACCCGAGGTGGAACAGGAGGAAGAGATCACAGAGGGCTCCCCTGGAAAGATCCATCAGGGCCCAGTTGGCTCAAGTCACTCATGGCACAGATGGGTTAACTGAGACAAAGGACTGAGAAGGGAAGGGACCCCTCCAAGGTCACACTGTGGCCCACGGTACAGCCAGGATTAACATCTGGAAGGGCTCCATGGCAGGGCTGAGCTGCACTGGCCGGGAACCAGGTGTGCTGGGCCAGCTCTAGGGGAAGGACATAGCTTTGGTCTCACTGGCCCCACTCAAATCCAGCCTGTCCCCACCTCACAGATGGGCATGCACATACAGCAACCCTAACCCTGGTATGTCTCCCACCCACCCCTCCTCTCCGTCCCCACCTCACGGCCCTGCATTGAAGAATTCTCTCCTCTTACCTGCTACCACTTGCTCTTGCCGCCAGGGGAGTTTTTCCAAACCACACAGCACAGATGGTCTCCACTCCAAAAGATAAAGCCCACTGCCTTCTTGGCCCTGGCCCCAAATGCCCTTCTCGATCTGCTTCTCGCCCCTGCCTTCTGCTCATGGATGTTCACCCCATACTCGTCTCTTCCTGGGAAGCTCTAGCTGTCTAGCTGCTGGACCTTTGCGTGTTCCCTTGGAAGAAGCCCTTCCTGCCCCATCAAGGCATGTCCAAATTCCACCCAGTCTTCAGGACCCACTTCCAATAGAACCTCATCCAAGCTGATTTTCTGAGCAGACAAGACCTTCCACCCAATCCCAAAGTGTCACCATCACCATCACTGCCATTTCTTGAGCACCTACTATATGTTAAGTGCTAGAAGCTTTACATGGGGTTATGTTTTTTAATCCTCTCAAGGAAGGTTTTAATTATTACAATCTCCATTTTAGAGATGCAAAAATAAGCTCAGAGAAGTTAAGTAACTTGCCCAAGGTCACGCAGCTGGCATGGGAGCAAAGACAGGATTCAAACCCAGGTAATCTAGTCAGAGAGCCTTAGCCCTAAGCACCGCCATATCCTCCAAGAATGTCACAGTCCTTCTCAGATCTCCCGAGGAGGATGGGACTTTGGTCTTGGAGGCCCATGGGGGCTGGAGAATGAGATGAAATGGACTCTGCGTGTTTGGATTAATGCTATTTGTATAGTGGTATCATACGTACCACACAAGCATGCACACGCGCGCGTGCACACACACACACACACACGCAGGCTAATGGCCAACATATGCTTCGCTTCAACATATGAAAGCATCCCACCGAGGAGCTCGTGCTCATGAGCAGCGGTTGCATCAGTGAACAAAAGGTCAGCCCAGGAGAATGTCCTATCTCCAGACGCAAGCACTTAGGGCTTAATGATGTGTGTATTTTCATATGTGGGCAGCTGACATTCCCCATGTAAACGATTTGCAATTTCCCAGTGTGGACAGACTCAGCTTTCAGGAAAAGCTGAGCAGGAAAAGGGGTTCGGGAGGGCCCCCTGCCTTCCAAAAAGGGCTGCTTCGAGGGCTGCCTGTCTGGCCCAAACCAGGGTGGAGGCAGCTGTTTCTCGGGGGGCCACCCCCATTTCCCATTTCTCCTCCAGGACAGGAACAGGGGAGGGGCACTCCCACAGCCATACCCTGGCCACCACTTGACCCCTCACGAGGGGATCTGCGTCAGCCACGGGAAGCCCTGCACACAGAGCCGCCAGGGCCTGGCCACGGGCGGGGGCGGGGGTGGGAATCAGGCCTCCAGCACGAGCCAAGGCCAGAGGCGGTTGTGGGAGCCTGGGAGGGGGGCTGGCCTGATAGTTACTGGCCCCTCGATGTGAGTTTTCCCACAAATTTATACTTCTGTTGCTCCCCAGAACAAGGCCATATGGTGGAGTTTGTTGATCTAGGGTCATGGATGTGGAAACTGAGCCCCAGATAGCTCTTTGAAGGGCAGGACAGCTGTTCGTTCCTGTCTCCTCAGAATCGGGTACAATGCTGGGTGAACGGCTAGTACTCCATACATGCTCCCAGCCAGAATAGTTAGTAAAGGGTGGACCTGAGATTCAAATCCAGGCCTGCCTGGCTCCAAGACCTCTAATCTCTCTGCTCTACTTCACTGAAAAGAACTGATGATGGCACCCAGGAGGTGCTCAGGGTGGCTGCTGAATACATGTGTGTGCATACATTCACATTCCTTGCAGGGAAGAGGGAAGTGGAGAGCAAGACTGTCTTGTCCATCAGAAGTACCCTCATGAGGTCATCTGGTCTACCTTAATTTCGTGACAACTGGGCCAGAGTTCTTCAGGACGTTCTTAGTTACAACAGGTTGGAGTGCCTCTCTCAGGTGGCGACTGTGGGCTGGAGGTTTGGGGGAGAACCTGGAGCGGCGCTTGGGGTAAGCATCCTGGTGCCAGGGTTCCCCAGCCCATGTACAGCTGGTGTTCCTTTCCAGTTTCATCATATCCCCACCCTTCCAATAAATTCCTCCTTTGCTTGAGCAACTGGGAGTTACGTATCTGCCACTTACCACCAATAATCCACACTAATTCACTACCTGTAAAATTAGGAGGTAGGGAGGGTGACTAGGAGGACCCTCCAAACACGACCCAAAGCACCAGAGGCTTCCTCTCTCCTTGCTCTTCCCTCCCTGCCACCCCTCAGGTTGGCTGGTTCTGAGTTCCATGAACTAACTCAGCCCAGCCCGCCTGACTCTAGGGATGGGCACTGGGACTGGCAGGAGGTGGGCGAAGCGGGGCTCGTTTCAACCCCAAATCCGGGCTTGAAATGAAACCTGCTTGTACAATCATGACCAGAAGACAAAGGAGGGAGTTCACCGAACGGCAGTCTCGGACAGAGTTTCCTCACTCAAGGGTTGGTTTAAGTTCTGGCTGACAGGAAGAAAAAGCACCATTCTTCCACCTTTTTAATCAAAACCTTCAGCGGCATGTGGAAAAGCCACTGTCATGCACTCTGTGTCCGTCTGGAGCAGTTCCTCTCTCCGACCACGGCCAGGCAGCAGACACAGTCCACGAGCCCCAAATCAGAACAGAACCAGAGGACAAAGTCAGGGTTTTGTTTTCTTGGCCACTGGGGAAAAATAAATCAGCCCAGACAAATGCTTGTGAGCACAGTGCCGCGGGGCTGTGGCTCCCTCCACGCAAGGTCTGATGTCTGTGCCCCCCAGCTCTCCGTCGAAACATCCCCAACTCCTCCCCGAGTGTCCACACAGTCAGCCTGACTGGTGGCCTCCAAGGCCTGGGCGCCGTGCCAGATGCAGCCCCGCTAAGCAGAGACACAAGGCTGGACAGGCAGCTGGTGGCCACAGGTCCTTGGGGTAGAAGGCAAAAAATGACAAGCCTCATTGTGCTTCTTTCGAGTTCTAAGGGAGCTTACAGCTTCCCCTCAGGGTGGGCACAGACTTCAATCAGAAGCGATTCACTGGAGTAGAGAAAGCTTAAGCTTCGGGGCCCTTTACTTGCAGTCCTGGGAGCTACAGAGAGCTGTGGAGGGGGCGGGAGGGAAGCATTTCTACAGAGGCACTGATGGTAAACTGAGATCTCAGATAAAAAGGGCCCGAATCTCCAAGGCTCTAGTCACTGGTTGTGATTTCTTTTCTCATTCTCAGGAAATACTTTTGTACTTAATATTCTCTTCTGTTTTGTAATGAGGATGGTCTCCAGGTTATTTTCGCTTCAACTCCCCTCCAAACCGGGATCTTCCCTGTCTCCAAGAGACAGCACGGTGTCTCAGAGGGGCCTTGTCCAGAGGGACACCCAGGGGTCCACCGTCTGCCTGCCACCAAGCCTTTAGGAGCCTGATCTCCACCTTTATCTTTCCGTGATGAACAGCCAAAGACCCAGAGTCTGAGGAGCTCACGGGCCTCCCCAGAGCTTTCCGTGGGAGAAGGAGAGGGTGCAGAAGCCAACAGCCTGACGCTATGTTGAGAAGTAACCTGGCGTCCTCCGTGAGGCCCACAATCCCACTGTGACGCAGATACATGCCACCACCCTGGCAACCTCCTGAACTCTTTGGGCAACAATCTCAGGCACCACTTTGGGGGTGCCCCTGGAGATAGCTGGTTACCCTGCCAGGCCAGGAAAACATTGTAAGGGACGGAAGTGGTCTTCGCAAGCAGAGCTGAGGAGGCGTGGTGAGCAGTCAGGAAGCCGGGAGCCCGCCGCTTCTCCTGCTGGGCTCCAAGCTGATTTAGTCCGTCAGCCGCGTGGGCTCCCTGAGTGTCCATTCTGGGCTCAGGTCATGAGCTCCACCCCAAGGACCTCATAGACCAACTTACTCGGCCAAGGGCACGAAGGAGTTCAAGACTGGCAGGGACGAAGGATGGCTGAGTGTGGTGCAGCCTCTCACCCCCCAGAGGCAGTCTTATCAGACCCAAGTGGCTTCATGGCTGAGGTGAGGTCTGACCAAGGCCCAAGGATGAAGGGGGTTTGGCTGAGCAACCAGGAGGACCCTTCCTGTTTTTAGCTCCTGGCATTTGAATACTGACAAGTATTCTGAGAAGCCCAGGGCTCTGAGAGAATCAGTTCTTTCCCTGACACTTTTCTGGACAAAGTTAAGATGGCGGATTACCTGGGAGGACCCCAAAGAGCAGGCTCCCAGAGGTCACCAACCGAGTGGGGGGCCCTGAGGCCAGCAAGTGCTTGGAACAAGCGCTGCCTCTGCACGGGGCTCCAGCCCTCTGCGATGGTGCCCCTGCTGACCTGGCCACCCCAAGTCACAAGGTGTCATGTCTCCTGGGTCAGCAAAGTGGAGAAACACAGCCCTTGAGAAATAGCCACAACCCTTCAAGAAGGGAAAAGCAGACTGGAGCTTAAAGGGTCTTGACCCGTATTTCCTTTGCTGTTCAAGTAGCTTCGCAGAAATCAGGAGGAAGGATTTTTAGGGGTCAGAAAGAGAGAGAGGATGTTTTTAAACATCGGCAGAACTTAGCCAGGGGCCCCGAGAGCTAGGCAATTTTAATGAGAAAGAAAGGAAAATACATGAGTGACCCTGACCCAGGCCTCGACTCTTTACGTCAAAAGCAAGAACTGATAATTAACAAAATGAAACGTGGCTGGACAGGAGTGAGGGGCCGGCCGGGCTCTGTCAATTTGATAATCCCCGGCCGTGACCTGTGGGCCCAAAGCCCTGGCTGGGAGATGACGTGCTGTTTACCCAGGCCGCGCTGGCTGTCAGGACCCTCAGAAGTGTGACTTTTCCTGGTGAGTTGTTTGAATCCAGCCGTCTGGGCTCTGGGTGAGTGCAGCCGTGCGCAGGTGACTCAGGAGCTGAGCTCAGGTCCGAAGGGGCTTGCTGCCCGATGCTCACGGCGGGGAGTGTCCCTCATTCCTTGTGCGTGAGAGGCCACGGCGCAGCAAGCCAACTTTCCATCTGCCAGAACACCCTCCCTCCCGTTCCTCGGCTTCCAAACCGGCTTCAGTTTGAAATTGTGTTGGAAATAGCTTGGCCTTGGAAGATTCTTCTCCAGTGAAGATTTCATTCCATGGGGCTTGGGAATGAAGGAGGGGCAGGAATCTCCAAAGATCCAGGGAGCTGAACTGAAACCCCCCACCCCCTGCCCCCTATGATGTCCCTGTTCTGCCCAAGGTCCCCGGCTGGCCAGGGAGGGCCAATCGGGCCATGTGGTGAGTCAGCGGAGCGCAGGCCGCAGGGAACGGTGGCTACCCACCCGGGGCAGGTCTGGGGAGGCGGGGGAGGCGCTCTGTCCTCAGGAAGCCTAAGGCTGATTTCTGTGTGCAGCCGCTCTAGAGAGAGGAACGCCGGGCAGGAAGTACTATACACACGCAGGCACGGGGACCAGACGCAGACCTGGCTCCACTGGCATCAGAGGAGCGTCCAAGTTTCTGACCTGGAAGGTCACGAGAAGAGAAAGGGACCCAGGCGGGCATGCTGTGAGGGGCCCCAGCTGGCCCAGCAGCCTCGAGGAGGTCAGAAGGAGCTGAAAAGAAATCAGGCCGCGGGCGAAGAGAATTTGCTTTCCGGGAAAGTCATGGAACACAAGTAAGTACATCTCTCTGAAGGACAATTGCACGGTCGTTAAAAATGCTGTGCAGGGAGACCGTGACATGAGACCATGCGAATGACACAGTACGAAGTGGAAGCCAAGCCCCAGGTTCGCCCTGACCAGGGCCAGCAGCTAGACAAGGGCCGGGAGGGGACAGCCAGTGTGTACAGCCTACAGAGGGCAGCACGCTTGTCCCCCCAGACTTGCTCATTCCTGCAGCACCTGGGAAGCTGACTGGGGGGAATTCTGTCTCTGGTTAACTTTAGAGAAGTCAACACAGCGGAGGAGGAAGATCGCAGGCTCTGAATCAGACTGGGCTTATAGCTCAGCTTCACTCTCTTTTTGTGCTTTTTCTTTTATTGTAAAATATTTGTAACATAAAAATTGCCATTTCAACCATTTTTAAGCGTACAGTTCAGCAGCAATAACTATATTTATAATGACAACTTTCACCACCATCTTTTCCCAAAATTTTCTCATCACCCTATTAAGCAGTAACACCCCATCTCTCCCTCCCAGGAGCCCCTGGTAAACTCTAATCTACTTCTGTCTTGACAGATTTGCCAATGCTGACATTTCACATAAGTGGCATTATACAATGCGTGGCCTTTTATGTCTGGCTTCTTTCACTTTGCATAATGTTTTCAGGGTTCACCCACGTGGTGGCCTGTGTCAGGATTTCACTCCTATTTATGGCTGAATAATGTTCCATTGCGTGGACAGACCACGTTCTGCTCATCCATTCATCTGTTGATGGGCATTGGGTTCTCTCCACCTTCTGGTGACTCTGGATAGGTTGCTGTGGATATTGGCATACACCCATCTGTTGGAGTCCCTGTTGTCAATTCTCCCAGCCTGCCCTCTCAACAGCTAAAGACCGCTGCCCAACACAGAAGGGACAACTGTGTCTACTACACAGGATGGCCAGGAAGACAGGACAAGAGAGAAGTACAGAGCATATAGCATATGGTAGGTGCTAAATTAACCTGACTCGCTCACACCTCCCCCATTACAATCCACCCTTAGTAAAGGAAAGAGCTAACAATATTCCCCTTCAAGGGGCTCCATTTAAAAAGCACGGATGCTAAATGGTGTAACTTTCGGCACCAGCAGCTTCTCTGCTTTGCCCGGATGCCGCAAATGTCTCAGCATTTAGACACATGTAAACCCAAAGAATAAGAGCCTTGGGAGAATTGAAGCCCACCTGCGGGCCAATGACAGTAGAAATTGGAAAATGAAGTCAGTTCCTTCTAGTGCCTTCTCTCCAAGCTTCCAGCATAGGGTTGTAGAAAGCCTGGCAAGGAATGGTCCAGTCTCCTCTTCCAAGCCATGTGACCCTTGGAGGGGAGAGGTGCAGCCCCTCTCTGAGCCTCAGTTCCCTTACATAGGGAATGAGAAGTTGGGCTTAGTTCAGGTTTTAAAGCTGGGTTCCACCAAGCCACAAGTGTTCTTTAAAAGCCAGGGTCTGGGGAGAGGGAGGGAGGCAAAAGGGGGTCCAGCCCCCAGGCTGCTCAACTGTGGATGGTCTCTGTGTCTTAGCATACTGGAAACTTGTAGCTAAAGCTAACTGCAAGGCCCTGGATTGGGTGGCCCCTGAGATTGCCCTGGGTGCCTGGGCCCACCCCAGGAGGTGTCCTCTGTCCCCTTGGGGTATATTGGAGGAACGATCCCCCAGGATGGGCTCTCAGCCCCTCTCCCAACGTACCAGGATTTCTGGAGGCTGAAACCTCCATTCAGAAGGCGGTTCAAGCAGCAGGGGCCCTTCATGGGAAGTGGTGCTGTGCCGGGCACTGGGGTGAACTTGAAATGACCCAGGAGCCCTCATAGGTCCTGCTGTTCTACAAACAGTACCCTAGCTCCCTGGTGAGTGCTCCTGGGTCATTAATAAACCCTCAGTCAAGAAGAGACTTAGGCAGAGCCCGAGGCAGGGAGCCAGGTTAGGTCATCTTAGGAAAACAGGATGGGGTAGGGTCAAGAGCA
>NW_022589731.1:15780616-15821262 GCF_004348235.1 Phoca vitulina | reverse complement strand
GCCCCATCTCTTCATTTTTAAAATGGAGATAATAACCCACGGGATAGATGTGCGGATTAAGTGAATTATTTAAAGCCCATATCATGTTTGGCACGCAGTAAGAACTGCTCCTGGGACCGCAGGGGGTTGCAGCCGGATGGGCCTCTCAGATGGCATGCAGGCCAACCTCCTCACTCTACTGATGAAAACTGAGGCCCAGGGAGAGCAGGCATCTGGCTGTGAGGGGGACGAGAAGAGGCAGGCTTTGAGGCTCAGGCCTGGCTTCGATTCCCCACTTGGCCCAAGCTTGGTGTTCTTGGGCAATTACTTAACCCCTTTCAGCCCTCGTTTCTCATCTGTTCAGACAACTGTTACAAGGACCGAGTGAAACAGGGAACATGGAGTTCCGGGCATGCAGCAGTTGCTCAGTAGATGCTAGCTCCCTTCTGTCTTGCCCCAGGATAGCTAGTAAGCACAAATGTGCCTTTATTTGTTTTGAATTCTGCTCTCTGCTGCTCCCAAAAATGGAAGAGGAAGAGGCCCAGCCTCCCCTTCCCCACTGCTGCTTGAGAAAACTCAGGAAGTTCCTCTCTCAAGTTTTCTTCTCAGTCCTCTTCCGCGGAGTCATTTTGCAGTGCTGTGGCAAAGTGGGAAAAGCCAGGAGGCAGGCTCCGCTGCCCCTCAGCCCCGCTGCCTGCCTAGCCAGATCCTGCTCAGAAGGGGCTCAAGCGAAGGTGGACTCCGAGCTCACTGGATTCACTGACAGCAGGATGGAGATGCTCTTCTAGGCATCTTCTGGGAGACAGATGAGGGCCAAGCAATCTAGTGGACATGAAATGCTGGGTCCGGGGCCAGTGTCTGGAAGCCCCAAACCCCATGGAGGATGGGGCAGGCACTGGGAAGGGAGCGATTTGTCCAAACCACCTATATCCCATGCCTTGGGTTGCCCTGGGGACCAAGGATTGGTTAGACGGTTAGGCAGACTCTAGGCCAGCTCCCCGCCAGGCCACAGAACCCCGGAAGGGCGATGGGGAATGAGCCTGACTCCTAGTCCAGTGCTCCTGGCTCCAGGTCATGCTGTCTCCAGCAACAAGCCAACATTTATAAAATGCATCACAGCTGGGAGGTAGATAGTTAGCCCAGCATTTTCCGAAGATGATGAGATGGTCTTAGGAGGTGCAGGAACACAATTAAGTAATACTGAATCGCTTAGTGATAAAGGTATTCTCTTTTCAGTTCTCCTTTGAGCCTCCCGTCATCAAGAAGAAAGTCTCAGTGTGGGGCCACCGTCTTGCTAACACATCTCCAATACTCACTAATCTCTCTTCCAAACAAAGAGAAAGGCAGCTTTAGGCTCAGAGCCTTAGGCAGGCAAAAGAGGATCCGGGGAGGATTTAATGCCACTTTTCCCAGTTAGCTTTCTGTATGATAAATAAATGCTGGCTTTCCAGGCATGGTCTTGACACAAAGTTTTCTTTTGAAACTCATTTACTTTAATTAATTAATTAGTTAATTAATTTTTAAAAGATTTTAAGTAACCTCTACACCCACATAGGGCCCGAACTTACGACCTCGCAATCAACAGTTGCATGCTCCACTAACTGAGCCAGGAGCCCCAAACTCACTGATTTTAAACAGAAAGACATGAGTTAATTTAAAAGAGAAAAAACTTACATATAACTAATTGTAAGGGTGGTATGCAGATGCAGCAGGACTGGGGGTGCCTGCTGTCAGAAGGAAGGCTGGCCATGAACCCATCCGCGCGCCATGTTTATCATCCCCATACTCAGACGGGAGAACGGAGGCTCCAGGAATGTATAGCAGGAAGGTGGCAGAGCTGGGGCTCCATGTGCTCCTGAGGGCAAGGACCGAAGCTGCTGACTGCCCCGCCCCCAAGGTGGAGGAACTGTCCCCTCGGAGAAGCTAGCCAGCTTGGGCTACCTCAGACTCCTAATCGGCTGCCCAGGCTGAGAAGGGGGAGGCGCCGGTGAAATGAGCAGGGGGCCGGGGGCCAGAGAAAGAGGAACTTGGAATAATTATTATTTCCTTTCATTCAAGCTCTTTACTTTTTAAAAGGTGGATGTTTTCCGGAGAGCCACACCAGCACTAGGAATAGATTTCTTTTGTGCAAAAACTTGGGCTGATGGGTAACTTCCCCTTAACAAGAACAAACTTCCCTGCCTTACCCTATCATTGTTTACAGAAGCAAAGAGGCCTGTGTCTGTGTGAGGCCCAGAGAACAATATCCTGCCAGGAGACCTCCAGCAAGAAGTGCCCCCCAAAAGCTGCCCACCCCGGGCATTCCCAGCATCCCACAGAGGCTGCCAAGCCGGTTCATGTCAGGAGTCTGCCCCAACCCACCAGTGCACCTTGGTGTCCAGGCCCCTTCAGCAGGACCCTCCACCAGGTTTGAGCCTCCCCTGGAGTCTGCTGATAGTACATTAAAACTGGGTGCCACCTGCCAGGCCTCAGTGACTGGGGTGGTACAACTCAAAAATGGAGACTTGGCACCACTGCTCATGGGCCCAATTAAAATGAATCACGGCAAGTCGGACTACGAACAACATTGCTGAAGCAGGAGACTCAGGGGCTCACCTGAAGCCCTGCCTCCATGATTTGAAACCAGCCTCTTCCCTTCCCAGAACTTGGTTGCCTGATCTGTAAAATGGGTACACTAACACCCAGCTTGGGGAGTTGCTATGGAAGAGCCAAGAACAGGTCTGTACAATGCCATTGCAGTGTTGGACACCGATGGCCTAAAGGACAGGATACTGTTATGTCAATTGGGAGGACTAGAATAATCGTGAAGGACCATGCCTGGCCCTGCTCTTCCCAACTGGCAATGGGGCTTTGGTTCTCCAGAGGAAGACAGATTCATGGGCCTAACATGCACTACAATTTGTTTACTTTGTCCCCATATGCACCCTGTTCCCCAAAACCCTGAGGCCTTCTGACAAGGAAAGATAAGACAAAATGAAAGCAAGTCCTTTAAAAACAAGTAACAAAAATGAATCTGAGTTTTATCAAAATTAAAAACCATTGTGCTTCAAAGGACACCATCACAAAAGTAAAAGGACAGCTCATAGAATGGGAGAAAATATTTGCAAATCATGTATCTGATAAAAGACTTGTATGCAGAACATACAAAGAAGCCTTAGGATTCAACATTAAGACGACGACCAGCCTAATTTAAAAGTGAGCAAAGGATCTGAATAGACATTTCTCCAAAGAAGGTCTACAAAGGGCCGATAAGCACATGAAAAGATGCTCAGCATCATTAGCCATTAGGAAAATGCAAATCAAAACCACGATGAGATACCATTTCATACCCTCTAAGATGAATACAATTAAAAAGACAGAAAATGCCAAGTGTTGGTGAGAACGTAGAGAAATGGGAACCCTTAGGCGCTGCTGGTGGGAGTGGAGAATGGTGCAGCCCCTACAAAAGTGGTCTGGCAGGTCCTCAAATCACTAAACATTGAGTTACCACGTGACCGAGCTATTCCACTCCAATGTTATCTACTCAAGGGAGATGAAAACTTACGTCCAGGCAGAAACTTGTACACGAATGTTCACAGCGGCATTATTCATTCTAGCCAAAAAGTGGAAACCACCCAAGTGTCCATCAACTGATGACAAGATACATACAACAGGGTCTATCCATACAGTGCGATATCATCCTGCCATAAAGAAGACTGAAGTACTGATACATGTTACAACATGGATACACCCTGGAAACACTATGCTCAGTGGAAGAAGATACAAAGGGCCACACACTGTATGATTCCATGTACATGAGATGTCCAGAACAGGCAAATCCACAGAGACAGGAAGTAGATTAGTGGTTGCCCAGGGCTGGGAGGAAAGGGAAATAGGGAGTGACTGCTAATGAGTATAGAGTTGCCATTGGGGGTGATAAAATGTCCTGGAAGCAGACAGTGATGGTAGTTGTACAACTTTGTGAATATTTTGAACCACTGACTGTACACTTTAAAAGGATGAATTTTACGGTATGTGAATTTTATCACCATAACGCTAGTATTTTAAAGTCTGTAGTGATGGATGATATATCACACTGCTTTCATAATCACCTGTTATTATTTATTACTATAATTAAAAATACTGGCCGGTCCACCCCAGCTCAGAGCAAGCCTGCCCCCCTCCCCACCCCATACGCACCCCCCGAACACCTGTATCACCTCTGGTCTGCACGTACCTGGAAGGTGAACTGCCCAGATCTCTACAGAGCCCAGCACACAAATCTGATCCCACCAAGGGGCCTCTGGGCAGCTGCTCTGAGCTGACACACCTTTGACTATTTCTAGGACATGCGATACCCATGGCTGTCTCACCAGCACCAGAGGACTAGCCTGTCATACAGACAATGTGTGCAGTTTGGGGTCTGGGGGGTGAGAAGGTAGGCAGGAAGCTGTATGCGCCGTACGCTTCCCCGAATCCTCCAGACCCCCTTGCTGGCCAGTGGAGCTTTAACAAGGCAGCTCCTGCGCTTCCTTCACTCCTCTCCTCCCCTTTGGCAGTGACCACGAGGCAACATCTTCAAGATGGTGGGGCCACAAAAGCAGCCAGGACCCCTGGTCTTCACCCAAGAGAGCTGAAGACCCAATCAGATTGTGCCTAAGAAAGAAAGAATCTCTGTTGTGTGAAGCCCCTGAGATTTGGGGGTTGTTTCTTGTGGCAGCTAGTATTAATCATCCTGACGAATGCATTGCCTTCTAATGAGCCTGGCCTCTCTGGCCAGCCTCTGTGGTGGGGGCCCTCCAGACCCCTCCTTGGCCTCTCTCAACTCCACAGCTGGAGTTCACGTCTGAATGATTTCCTCATTCAACAGCCTAATTCGGAAAGCACAGAGAGGAGGGGGACAGTCAGACACCGGCCACCACTGAGTGAGCGTCTAACACGACCAGCTCTGAGCTTTGTACTTGCTGGTATATCTGTGACCCTCACAGCCACCCCACCCACTTGACAGATGAATCACCCGAGGCACTGGAAGGCTCATTAACTTTCCCAAGGCCATGCAGCTAAAGGAGGCCGAGTCTGGCTTCCAACCCAGGTCTACCTGGTTCTGAAACACCTTCTCAAAGCACTCTGCTGCCTCTGTGTTAGATCCCCACCACTTCTGGTGCACTCCAAAGCCTGCCCAGGACTGGTGTCTCTAATAGCCTCCAGAGCAAAGCTGCCACGTTTGGGCAACTGATGCAAGATCTGGGCAGCGTCCAAGGAGTGGGCTTTGCCGCCTGGGAAGGAAGCCTTCAAGCCAGGGTTTGAAGAGCATCATCGCACAGGGAATGAGAATTCAGCTCCAGGCATAAGCTCTGGCTTTGAGCAGGGACTTTCCAGCCAGACTCTCAGCAAACACACCATGTCAGACACCGGGGAACACAAGCCAGCCAAGTGGCAGCTCCCCAGGAAAAGACACGAGGCAGGCAAGGTGAGGGGCCCACAGAAGGAAGCTTCCCAGGGCCCCCTCACTGTCTCATTCAAACCACCTCACAATGATTGAGAGCCGTGAGTCCAGCACGGTGCAGGCGCAGGGGATACCCACAGAGCAGACGCCATCACCTCTGCCCGATGAGCTAATAACCCTGCGACCTGTAGCAATGACCTTCGTCCTATGTGCTCCGTCTCTCTGTCTTTCCTGGGTGGGGGAGAAGGGCAGCCACTCAGTAACTCAAGATGAAAACCAGGGAGTCACCTGGGACTCCTTCTGCCCGTTCTCCTTCATGCCCCACACCGGGCCATCCCCTAAGAGCTCCTTCCTCCTAACATTTCCCAAGACTCTTGTGCCACCACGTCCCTAGGGCCACTGTCCCAGCATGGGGCACAGTCACTCCTACAGCACCTGCAGCAGCCCCCTGGATGGTCTTCTGGTCCCGTTCCCTTCTCACCCCCATGTGGTCAGAGGGACCAGCCTGAACTGCAAAGGGCCTGCGAAGCCCTCGTGGCCCCCGCGGCCACCGGGATGGTGTCAAACTCCTCAGCACGGTTTGCCAGGCCGCCCAGAGGGCCCTCATCCCCCTATCTTTCCACTCCTGCTATACTGACCACCGCACACCCTCTCCCACCTCCACGGCAGGGTTTCTCAACCTCAGCGCCACTGACACTTAGTGTCAGAGAATTCTTTGTTCTGGGGCCGTCCCGTGCATCGGAAGGTGTTCAACAGCATCTCTGGCCCCTACCCATTAGATGCCACAGCACATCCTCCCAACTGTGCCAATCAAAGCTATCTCCAGACACTGCCGACTGTCTCCCGGGGCGGAAAACGTCCCCAGGTGAGAACCACTGCTCTATACCTTTGCCCATGAAAGGCCCTTCTTTCCTTTCATTCGTATCTGGCCTCCTCCTCCTCCTCCTCACGTTAACATCTGATTCAGCTGCGTCACCTCCCAGACGCCTCCCTGGCTACTCAGGCTGGTGTAGGGGCAGCTTCCCTTTGCAAAGTGCTGCCACGGCTCCTGCCACACTGCAGCGGGCTGGTCCCCGGATGTGCTGTCACCAGCTCTGCAAGGAGGGCTCCTCAGCACCCCCGGGGGCCTGGAGCGCTGACCGTGTGTACCTGCGTGAGTACAACAGTGCGTCGCGCTCAGAGACCACCCAGGTAGGTGGCCAGAGGCAAGGGGCTGTGTGCAGCCCAGGTGTCAGGCTGAGGGACACAGAAGGGAAAAAAACCAGAGCAGGGGGTCTAGGTGAAGGGCCCTGCAGGCGCAGTCTGAACAAAGGCTACGAGGTGTGGTCGAGATGAGACTGGAAATGACATGGCCAAAGCCCAGTGGGAGGCTTGTGGGAGAGGTATCAGGAGAAAGGATTTTGAAGCAGAAGGAAACCAGGTCATGAAGACCTTTGGATGTCTTCTGCAACGACAGATGTATCCAGCAGGATGTAAAATTTGGGGGGCACAGGTTTTATGGTCAAATAAGTTTGGGAAATGCTTTGTCTGCAAACAGGTTTCTTTATTGCAGGACTTCTCAGAGTCTTCGATATCTTTACAAGCGGAAGATACATGTAGTATTACCCACAGGTAACTGACTACAGAGCCTCTCAAATGATCAGTGTCCTTCAGCCTACCCTTTGGAAATGCTGCGTGGAGCTGAGACACAGGGCCTACAACTTCAAGAAGGGCTCAAGGTAAGGACGATCTGGGTTTGGGGACAATGGCTCTGGGAGTTCTTCAAAGACCTCAGGGCCAACACTGGGGCCTCAGCCACTAGCTCGACCCCTCTCTCCCAGCCCCTGGCTCCCCAGCCCCTGGGGCATCTGCAGCACTGAGAAGTGAAAACAGCTCCCGAGAGACTGTCTACAGGAAGGACTGGGAGGCAGTGCGAAATTTATTGTAGGAAAACAGTCGCCCCACGGGGCTGCTTTGACCACCTCCCCTAGGCCCCTGGGCCACAACATATGGTGTGGTTTAAATTTTTATAATTGAGGAGTACTTAAGGAAAAATGTTGGCAGGCTCAGAGGCACTTGTAAAACCGTCTGGGCTGATGAGGAGTCTGGGCCCCATCCCTCTAGGAGATGGAGGCAGCACTGAGCAGGGGCAGGGGGTCCGGAGAGCAGGATGGGGTCCGCCAGCAGGGGCTTCCGGATGAGGCTGGCCAGGCAGGGAGAGAATGGAACAGCCCCTGCAGCAGCCCCTGGATGGGCCGAAGGAGCCGATAAGGCTGGACAAAGGAACCACTTCATCCTCACTGTAGACCACAGCCGGGGCGGGGGCAGCAGAATGGCAGTGAGGGACCAGATGTGGGAAACAGGGCACCACAGTTGGGGGTGGGGGGCTCAAGTCCCGGCTGCATCACCTGGGACAGTGACAGTCCCTCCGGAGCCTCCCCGTGCTCATCCATAAGATGGAGCCAATGGAATCCCAACACGTGATAGCAGCAAGGACTAGCGGAGAGAGTGTCTGCACACAGTGGGTCCTCAAAACACGTTAGCTGCCACTGTCTGGGGGGAACACAAGTGGGTGGGCAGCCCCAACCGGGTGCATATGGAGAGCTGGACCGGCAAAGCTGAGGCACCGTGGAAACCGCCTTTGCTGAGCGCAGCTGAAGATTCTGTTAGCTGAGTGGCCAGAGCACGTCACCCGCCCCACCTGGCCCTGGCAGCCCCCTGTACTCGTCTCATCTCACGGAGCCTGTGGCCAGCACAGGTGACGCCTAGGAGGTGTCTGGCACCCCGCAGGCGCGGAGCCGGTGAGCTGTTGTTCTCACCCACCCGGGGGTATTTACACCCTCAGGGCCATGCCTCCTCTGAGCTCTGGGTCCTGGTTCTGCCCAGGGTGTTCACGCTGTCTCAAGCGGTGGCCAGGAGATCAAAAGCAACATGACAGCGGCTGCGAGTGCGGGGAAACGGGGACCCTGCTCACACGTCTCCTCCTTGACCATTTTCAACCTGAGAACTTTCAGAGATGCCAACAAGGCCTGTATCTGGAACAAGGCACAGCTGCCCGAAGGCCCCATGGCCGCACGGACGGAGCGGGCAGCCACGTGTGCCCAGGGCCGCGCCTGTGCAGAGCAAGCTGGCCCTGCCCAGCGTCTGGGGCTTTTATGAACGTGAATCCTCTCATTTGTGCCATGTGCAGAAGGACTGGGAGTGCTTGCCCATCACGTGGACAGAAGCGTATGCTTACGAAGGAAGCAGAAGCAGAGAGACAGCAAGGGGAAGCAGCGAGAGAATGACAAGACGGGGTGGTGGCCTGGCGGGAGCCGGAAGAAGTGACACAGGAGACCTCTCTGGGTGTGAGGCTGAACTGACTGCACAGAGATGCCCCTGGCCGCCCGCAGATGCTGGAGATGAGCAGCCCTGCTCCAGAACAGGACCTAGTGTGGTACGAGAGACCCCCGGGAGGTGGGACAACCCCACACGCTTGGGGCCCCCTGGCCCTCCAGAACCCCCGAGGGGGCAGCAAGGGTGTGCGGGGGGGGGGGGACCAGAACTACCAAGGACCTCCTGGGATGCTTGTTGAGAACATCAGGGTAGGAGTTACAGGCCTCAAGGGACTTCCATGTCACGTCGATAAAACGTATAAAAACCTGCGGAGATGGTCTGTATGCGCAGGGCAGAGGAGGCCTGATTTTAAACTCTGAAGGAGCTTCTGTGAGTGTAAAGGCCTCGGGTCACCCTGGATGCCCTTGCCAGGGGGTCACAGGCTGTCAGAAGCCCACCTAGGGCTGCAGGAGCTGCTGTATGGGACCCGGATTCCTTGTGTCCACAATCCTGTCTCCTGAGGGGAATCCTCCAGAGCGCTGCAGCAGACCTCTGCAACTGCATTCTGCTTTAGTGAAGCTGTGAAGGGACCCCCGCCAGGGGACAGCACTCCCAAGAAGGCAGGCCGGCAAGGCAGGCGCTGCCTTTTTTCCAGGGGCCCAATGTCACATCCAGGGAGTCTCTACACCTCGGTGGCAACACCTCTCTCTCTGATTGAAGCATCTCTCATCTTTCTCATTGTTTGGTTCTTATCTTGGGACCCACTTGTCCTTCCCTCAGTGTAGGCTTGGAGAGAATGGAGTCTGTGATGGTCCAGTTTGCAGAGACCCTGTGACATTATCTGGTCAAGCCTCACCCATTTTATAGCAAAGAACACCGAGGCCTGGGGAGAGGAAGACCAAGGTCCCATGGCAAATTAGGGGTGAAGCCATTTCCTGACCCGCATGCCTGTGTGTTGCCACTCCCTGCCATTCTCTGTGGGGACGGACCGACAGGGTCCTATCACAATGGCTCTGGTAGCCCCAGTCCCCTGGCAGCCTGGGAGAGAGGCAGCATCCAGATCCTGGATGAGGATGGAGCCACAGCTGGCCCACAAGGGTACAGGACACACCCAGAACTGTTGGGATGCAGGTCACATCTCAGGCTCCTAAGGCTTCTAGGAGATGGGTCTGGCAAGGAGGACCACTTTTAAGAAACAGAAACTGAGGCGCAGGGAGGGAACATGACTTAATTGTGTGGGTAGAACAGCTGGGACTAGAACCCCAGGCTCCCAGGCCAAGCTGTAAACTAGATGGAGACCATGTTTATCTGTCAAGCTGGGGATGAGAAGGAACAGGTTCCAGGGAACCAAGGCCACCAGGACCCCAGGGGGTGGTGCTAACTCTCTGCCTTCAGCACTGGGGTGGGTGTGCTCCTGAAGTCGGGGCCTCATGGCCCCTCTCCCTTCAACAGACAGCAGAACATACTTCAGGACACTCTACATTCTGTGTGTATTCAACCCATGTTGCCTCTACCAGCCTCAGCCACTTCATTTCTCTCTTGATCACCCCCGATCCTTCCCCTCCACACCAACCTCTCCAAACTACCCCTGCTGTGCCCTTTCTTCTGGGCCAGGCCGCCACTGGTCCAGCTACAAACACTTGGGTGTTGGCCATGGCAGCATAAGGCCCCTGGAGGGGACTGGGCTCCAGGAAGCAGGCCTCCCCACCCCACCCCGGGCCCGGCCTGGCCCACCTGCCTTGGCCTTGCCTGTCTCGGGCACTCTCTGAGGGAGGTGAGAATGCTGGATCTCTGGAGACCAACAGCTGCCACCAGCTGGGTGCTTCACAGCTCCCCACATGGCCTGGCTGGGATCTGGGGCCCAGATTCCTCTAGAACACCTCCTATTCCTCCTACTGTGGGGTTTGGGCGGCCTCTTACCTTTGGGGTGAGGTACTTGGTCATAATTTCCTTCCCTTTTTCCCCCAGCTTTTCATCTGGAGTAACTTCATATTCTGCCTGAAACAGAAGAAGGAAAAGAACAATAACAGATCTGCTCCTGAGCTGCTTCTAGTTACATAAGCTTCTCGGCCCCTGGAGAAGACACCATGGAGGTCAGGTGACCACTCCCTTCCCCCACAGAGCAGGAAGCTGAGGCCCAGACTGGGGAGAAGACCTGGCCAAGGAGCCCTGACGTCCAGCCCAGCCTACTCTGTACCATCCATGGACACGTGCTTATTAGAACAGGTGCTGTCCTCTCGGGCTGCACGTTAGGGTCACCGGGAGCAAACACTGGTACCCGGGCCCCACCCCACACCAACAGACTCTGACCCTCTGGCCAGGAGGGCAGGGCTCTGGGCAGCTGGGGTTGAGAACCACCGACTCAGATCAAAATCACAGGAAGCCACTGGAAAATAACGAGCCACCAAACTGGAAGGTTCCCGAGAGGCTGCCTCGGGTCACTCAGACCTTACAGCTGCATGACCTTGGACGATTTCCTTCACCTCCATAAAATGCAGATTGAAAAAGCACCACTACAGGGCAACTGCGCAGACAGAATGTGACAAAGCTCTCAGCCCAGAGCCAGGCACATCATAATACTCAATGAACACTTGCCGTAATTATCACCATTGTCATTATTATGCCTTGCAAAAGAAAACGCTAATACGGATGCCTTACCTTTTGCAGCTTTTCAGCTTATAAAATGAACATACAGAGATTTTTCAGATGTTCAGAGGGCACACATGCACACAGAGGGAGAGGGAGAAGCAGACTCCCTGCTGAGGAGCCCGAGGCAGGGCTTGATCCAGGACCCCGGGATCATGACCTGAGCCAAAGGCAGATGCTTAACCAACTGAGCCACCCAGGTGTCCTTTTTCAGATGTTCTTTTTTTTTTTTTTTTAATATTTTATTTATTTTTTTGACAGAGAGAGACAGCGAGAGAAGGAACACAAGCAGGGGGAGTGGGAGAGGGAGAAGCAGGCTTCCCGCGGAGCAGGGAGCCCGAAGAGGGGCTCGATCCCAGGACTCTGGGATCATGACCTGAGCCGAAGGCAGACGCTTAACCGACTGAGCCACCCAGGCGCCCCCCTTTTCAGATGTTCTTATCTGAACCTCAAAAAAGCACAGGCAGTGATGTGGGAGGGTAGGGTCTCCCACCACACCCCTTCGTCTGCATATGAAGAGCAGGATGTTCAGCAGACTTGGCCAGAGTCATGCAGAGGAGATGGCAGGGCTGAGGCCTCCATCTCCAAACCGGAGCTCTTTCTCAACAACTCCAAGGAATTTAGGACTCCAGATCGCTGGCCAAGTCAGCGGGACCTCCAAAAGACAAACCTTTTTATTTTCCTTGACCTCAAGAGGGGCTCCTTCACTCACATCTGACGCACTTGCCAGAGGATAAAAGGCCTCGAGTTAACAAGAAGCCTGGGTAAGCCTGCCTTTCTCATTTAGACAAGAGAACTAATTGCAAATTGTTTATAACCATTTCAAAATCCACCACCCAAGGATTTGTCAACCTCGGTCCAAAAGTACAGCTATTTCAAAAGAGACAGGAAATGACATCAACACAAACTGAAACACCATGGAGTCAGGCGCCCCGGCCCTCCTGGCCCAGTTCACGGCAACCCCACAACCCAGTGTCTAGGGTCCAATCTCTCCCCGCAGGCCAGTCCAGAAGCCCCTCCAGAAAAGGGGGAAGCAGAGGCAGCACGTGGAGTGCCCACAGATGCAGCCACACATTTCCCTCCAACATGAGTAAGTTTTTCCTGTGTTACAATTTCTCTTCTAATAGAGAATCAAGACTCAGTGATTTTTCTCCAAGGAAGAAATGTTAACACTTCAATCATTTGGATCACAGGGCTATGGGATAGTAATTCTGGAAAGAATCCAACCCCCTCACTTTACAGAGCTGGACACCGAGGCTCAGAGAAGCCAAGGACCGGGTCCAATATCACACAGCTGGTAGTGGTAGAGCCACGGGGCTGGGGGGGGGTGGCGGGACACAAGCCTCCTGACTTCCTTCCATGGGCTGCCCGCCCCAGTGCGTCGCCCTCCACAATGCCTCCACACCACGAAGACTAGCCTTGTGGGACTGACGGTTTCTTGTTGAATTGATTTGATTGATGCAATTTCCTGAGACTAAGGAGAGAAGGTGGCTCTTCCCCCTTGAGTTTTTCCTGTTATTTTCTCCCCCGATGCTTCCGAAAAATCCCCCCAAACTAATACGCACGTGTGCACACCCAACACAGTATGGAGTAGGTTATAGGCTCACCCTCAAGGTAGGTATTATTATTCCCTATTAACAGATAAGGAAACTGAGGCTCTGAGAGCACAAAAAACCAGTTCAAATACAGTCACGCGAGCACGTGAGAGGGCTGGGAGCTATGTCTCCAGAGGCGGTCAGAGTTCTAGAGCACAACTGACCACCCTTTTTCCAGGATGAGAGAAGCACCTAGTGTCCTGCCGCTCTGGAAACCCGCCTAGTGGTCTGGCACCATGGGAATCTACCCAGACTGCTTTGCAGGGCCCAGGCCCCGGGCAAATGGCCGACCACCTTTTGGGGTAACTCAATCCCATGCAGAACCCTGGATTTGCACTGTCCCAAAATACATCTGTGAAGGCGGCTCTATTTAACCAAATGGAGGCTTGAAGCTCATTAATCAGCCTCAATAACCAGCTGAAAATATTATTGCTCTGGGTACTAAAACCCACGTTAAAAAAATAACATCACTTTCAGGTCAGCTGCCTCCCAGCAGAGGCCCGGCTGGGCGGCTGGGCGCCACGGTTCCACAGGGAGGCAGCCGGGAGCACGCGGGGACAGGCATCCCCAGCCCAGGATCAAAAGGCCTTTCTTTGAGAGTCCATGTCAGGTCACCACCACTTGAAGAGCATTTGTGTTGGGAGGCAGAAAACCAACAGAAGGCTTCCAGCTGGGCTTTCCACACTGATTAAGTCACCTGGAGTGACAGGCCATGTCTCCACAGTGACCCCCGAGAGGCCTCCTACAGAGAGAAGGCACCATGGCGGCTCAGCTGGGTGGGCAGAGCTCAGGCAGATCACACCACCCGAGGCAGGGGACCACCCGGGAACCCACTGCTATGGGAACACCCTTGCCCAGGTAGTGGGCAAAAGCTGCTGAAATCAGCTGCGACCAGAAAACATAAGCAGCAAATAAGAGGTTGGGCCAACAGCCCAGAATTTTACAATTAGCGCTGGCTCGGGAAATGGCAGCCAAAGACTCCAATGAAAAGAGAGAAAACCACATGCAAGGAATGCCCCCATGACCTCCATCAGTAAGGGAGCTCCCTCCAACCAGAGAGGGTGCTAGGTCTTATCCCCTCCCATTTGAAACCTGGGAGCTCAACCCTAATAGCCAGAGCACCAAAGGGCACCTACACTAATCCACTCGGAGGATATCTCTCTTCCCCAGATACGTCCAAGGTGCTCAATTCATGAGCCTCTCCTCGCACTGTGATTTATGTCAAACGCAGAAATGGCCTTTGGGGAGGAGATGCTGCTATTAACACAAAGAGCAAAACACTACATCGAGTTTAAGGCAGAAAGAATTATTTATAGATCTCTGCCTGCCAAAGAGTATAAACATCGGTGTACATCCTAGTTTATAAACCTAATATTTTATCCTCTTGGTCTGCTCTAATTGCATCATCAATCTCAGAAAATTCCGGTGAAAATATGTCCTCTCTATTAAAACACATTTCCCTCCGATGACTTTTAAAAACATGAAGACCACAAGCCAGTAAAAGGGGACCTGCCATGTTTTCAAAGCAGCCGGCACTGGTTTGAAGAGCAGAGTGAGCCGGATTCCTCTCGGCCTCTGACTAACTTCAGATGTCACCTCCTCCTCCTGGGAGACCTTCTCCTGCCCTGACAAGAAGATGAAGTCAGAGATGCTATGAGGTCTTGCCACCTCCGGCTTCTGTAATTACCGATGTGGTCAGCTTTTCCAGAGTCTTCGCGGCAGGGACAAGTGACGCGCTTGGTTGGCAGCGCTGCTCACCACGGCCCTTTCTGGAGAAACACCCAGCTCCACCCACACCGGCCTCGGCGTCTTGCTTTTGCTGCCCGTGTGGGCTGGAGGTCTCCATTTGCCTCTCTGGAGTCACTCTCTACCCTGGTGTGGGGCAGGCGAGAATCAGGGTGAGCAATTACCCCCACCCCCAACCTGGGCACCATGTTGCCGGCCCCTCTTCTAAAGACCCAGCTCACATACGCTGGCCTGCATCAGTCCCTCCCCTTGTCCCTGCAGACCTAGAGGTGGCCAAGGCTCCCACATACTGCATCAGCACTACTGATTTCCCCATCCTGCTTAGCACTCCATCAACAGCCCTGCACTCGCTCGTGGGCAGGCTGTCCATCTCCTGCCAGGACCCTGACTGAACAATCCTTCAGATGGCTGGGCCCTGACCTTGCCCTCTCTGCTCCCCAGCTAGAATGAAGAAGCACTGCAGAGGGGCGCATCCCCCAGGAGTCCCAGGATCAGATGGGTCTGGTCAGCCCCAAAGCTTGTATCTACCTGGGCAGACTATTCTCTGGTCTCTAGCTGCCATCTGCGGAGCCCTTTTAGGCCTGGGTCAGGAAGGGAGTCACTGGCCCCCCTCAGGGCAACAGATGGGACGGAACCAGAGAAAGAAGGGAGGGAGGAGTCAACCCCTGGCCATGTTGGAGAGTGGGAGGAGTGACCCCAAGGGACCCCAGACCATACTGACAGCATCACAGACACCAGGTCGTGCAACACAGCCTGGCTGGGGCAGAGGCTAAAAAGAAGGAGGAAAGGGGTATCACACCTTTCTCTTGGGTGAGGTGACAAATTCACCAGCAGCTGTCAGAGTCCCCTGGCAGAGGGGCCATGCTGTCACCTTCTGCCTGCCCCATCATACTTCTCCCGAGAGCCTCAGCCCTGAGTGGCTCTCTCCCCACCCCCTCCACCACCCCTGGACTGCCTAGTTGCTTCCCCTCCTCCGCCAGCCCCAGAATTATTTCTCTGTCTCCAACAAGGCTCATAAGGCCACCATGCATAGGCCTTTGACTCTCCCTGTTACTCTTTCAGTCCTAAGTGAGAAGAATCTCAATCTAGCCCAGTTCAGGCAAAACCGTTATCTCTTAGCTCCTAGAATTCAAGGATGGACTGAATAACCAAACTGTGGGGGGAATGAAATGCAGCCAAGCCCAGACTATCAGGAAGTAGCAACATGAGCACTTCTGGAACCCACTCTCATCCACATGCATGTGCATGTGTGTGTGCAATGCACACGTGCCTCATTCTCAATGCTGACTGGCTTACTCCAGTGGCACATGGTAGTCAACAGCTCCCAGGCTTTTTATGTTAAGCATTCTCTGCCAGAGAAGGACCTCCTCTCAAGTCTATAAATCCCAGAGAAAGAAATCACTGGCCTACATTGGCTCACAGGCTCATCCTTGCTCCAACTGACTGTGAACGGGAGGGGGGTGTGTGTGTGACACTGTTAGGAACATGGCAGCTTCTAGAAGAACCATGTTCAGGAGTATGGGTGGGGGACCCAGGAGACTGGACAATCCCATAGAGGTCTACTAGATGAACCCATTTTATAAATAGTACTTTTTCAAGATGACCCTGCTCCCAGGGTCTGGCTTTACCAACTGTTCTGAGGGTCTCCATGTCCATCTGAAGAATGATTACTTCCCTTACCCCCCTCCCTCTTTGGGGAGAGCACAGACATGATAGACAAGACAAATACTGGGTATGACTCATAAATAGGAGAAGCAGGATACCTAACTCCTCTGGTGAGGCGCAGCAAATTGTTACGTGTTACAAATAATTTCAGGATAACCGGGCACATTTAATGCCAAGTGATAGCCCACTGATTTCAAGTGATTTCCTACAGTTCTGGGCTAATGAATGGCTTGAAGTGTCTTTTAGCATTTCCTGATGTAAGATTTCATTTGCTGTAACCTCCTATCTGTAGTTGCCAGTCTCCAAAATGGAGACCGTAATGATCCTTGCCTCCTGTTATTCGTGCTCTTGAGAAGTCTCTTTCCATACTGGAAAGAGCTAAGCTGTGTAAATATTATGATATTGGGGATAGGACAGTATGGAACCTCTGAGGCTAGGTCATAACAGACACTGCAGCTTCCAGCGTGCTGTCCTGAATCACTGGCTCTGGGGAAAGCCAGCCATGTGACAAGGACACTCAAGCAGTCCCGTGGGGAGGTTCACATGGAAAACAACTGGGGCCTCCAACCAACAGCCACCACTAACCTGCCAGCCAAGCGCATACACTTGGAACAGACCAAGCCTTGGATGACTGTAGCCCTAGCCAACATCTTAATAGAAATTTTTTTTTTTAAGATTTTTTATTTATTTATTTGACAGACAGAGACACAGTGAGAGAGGGAACGCAAGCATGGGGAGTGGGAGAGGGAGAAGCAGGCTTCCCACTGAGCAGGGAGCCCGATGTGGGGCTCGATCCCAGGACCCTGGGATCATGACCTGAGCCGAAGGCAGACGCTTAGCGACTGAGCCACCCAGGCGCCCCTTAACAGAACCTTTTAAGAAAGCTGGAGTCAGTGGCATCTCAGTAAATCATTCCAAAATTCTTGACCCACAAAAGCCATGAGATAAGTGTTTCTTGTTGGTTCACGCTGCTCAGTTTTGAGGTAATTTCTTATTCAGCAATAGGTAACGAATACTTACGTATCTGAGCTCATAGCTAGTATCGCTTACTTCATTAAAAGTTATCTTAATTTATTCATTTTTTAATCTTTCATTTAATCAGAAAGCAAGTTCCATGAGGGCAGGAACTTTCTTCTCCTACTCAGTGTGTAGTCTCCGAATGCTAGAACAGAGTATGATATACTGGAGACATCCAGGAAATAAGTGCTAAATAACTGGTTGAGTATCTGCCAAATCTCCCCTAACCCCAAAGAGAAGAGACCTAAAAACTTTCAGTCACACCCAAGTGAGGGGACAGGAGAGTTTCAAATGAGCTGGGATGCCATCAAGGCTCCCAGAAAACAGGTGAGAGAAGAAGTACATCAAATCTAAGTCTGTGGAAAGTTGACCAGACTATTGGCCTGTGGAGGTTGACACTGGAGCCTCTTCTGGTCCCCTGACCAGGTGGGCAAATCTTCTTTGAGGCCAAATCAAGTCATGGCTTTGACTTTGGTCACTGACCCCATTTCTCTGTGGGAAGGCAATGAAGGAGTCCTTCTCAGGTTCCCAGGAGGCCCTTGACAACTAAGACTAAGGGCTGAATTACCCTGTGAATGATACACAAACAGTTCTGCTGCCCACCAATCACCCAGGCCCCATTTTAAAACAGCCATGGTTTTGACTTGAGAGACTTGACTTGAGAGACTCAGACATTAGGACTGTGCGGGACAGCAGCGTTTCCCGGGGACTACGTCAGAGCCTGACGAAGACGGGTTATTTTTAATAAACCCCACTTGGTAGAAATTCAACACAGAGGTGGGAACGGTGTGGATGGTGCCGGCTGAGCCAGGGAGCACCGGGGCTGTATGCTGCCTCCTTGGAGTTCCAGTCAGGATGGAAGGAAAAAACATATTTCAGACGAGAGCTGCGCCAGCCCTGGAAAACTCAATAAAGTCTTCCTGCGTAAAAGAGGTGTTCCAAAGGCTGATCATTTGACGTCAAGATGGGTGATGAAAAGGCCCTGCTAGTTCCCAGAGATGCAGACAAAATGCGAGGGGCAGGGCCAGCCTCTATGAGTGTCGGCCGCGTTAAGGCGTATGTAAAGAACATTTGTCGCATCAACACAGGGAGCCAGACTCACATTTCCTTTCCAGAAAAAAAGCTCTTGGTACTGGCCCAGCAAAAGGGAACGTCTGCACGACCAGAATGAAAATGGGCATCCATTGGATTTTTTTTTTTTTTTTCCTCCTCAAACTGACTATAAGCCTCTAACAAGACACGTGGCTGGAAAATTCCACTGGCTCCTGGGTTTAGCCTTGCCCTGCTCTGCCTCATCAACTCTAGACGAGTCTCAAAGCTGGCGATGCCTCATCTTTTCCAAGTGGGGAGCAGCCTTGGTCCAGGGCTCCGTCTTTGGTCCTCATCTCTCCTTCCACGTTCATCTCCTTGGTCAGCTCACCCAGCCCACGGCCCTAAATACCAGCTATACGTTGACAACTCCCAATCTTCCATCTCCAGCCCAGACCTTTCTTGCAGATGCCAGACTTGAACGTCCATCTCCCCTCAATCATCTCCACTCGGTTGTCCGAGAGACATTCCAGCTGAGAGTACCTAAAATGGAGCTCCTGGTCTTCCCCCAAACGTGCCTCCCACAGCCTTTCCCTTACTCCATCCTTCCATCTGCTCAGGTCAACACTTTGAAGTCATCTGTAACTCTTCTGTCTCACCCACAATGCATCCAAAAATACTGTTAACTCTGCCTCCAAAACATGCCCCAAATGCAACCACTCTCACCACCGCTACATGCTTCCTCGCTGGCTTGAGCAACCATCAGCCCTCGCCTGGACTGCGACAGCAGCCGTCTATCAGTGCTCCTGCGCCCGGCCTTTCCCCTCCAACACAGGAGCCAAAGGGATCCTTTAGAAACCTAAGTCAGACCATGCCATTGCTCTGTTCAAAACCCTCCAGGGGCTCCCCATTTCACTCAAAGTCAAAGTTCTTTAAAGGCACAAGGTCTTGCATAATCAACAGCTCTCCTAGACCCGTCTCTGCCCTTGCTCCCTCCATTCCAGCCACAGATGCCGTGCCTGTAGGCCTTTGCACTGGCTGGTCTCCTGCCTGCCTTGCTCCTCCACCACACACTCCGCTGGCGAACTCTCCCAGAGGGGTCTGGCGCCCACCCAGAACCAGCACTGCTCCCTCAGTCTGTCTGTGGAGGCTGCACGCCCGACCAATACACCACTCTAGCACTGCCCAATGATGAGGCTCCGGCGCGTGCTGGAGCCAGCACCTAGGGCAGAGGGCACCGCGGGGAGGGGCGGTGGGGGAAGGCTTCTGAGAGCAGAGTGTGAGAGAACAAGGAACCAGCAGGCATTCTCCTGAGGGGCACGTGGGGGCATTTCAGGCATCAGGAGTGAGGGAGCCAGGGCCAAGAGGCTTCAACCTCTGTGGTGGCAAGTCAGAAAATGCACGGCTCAAGAAAGACCAGGGTGAAGGTCAAGGATGAATAGTGCAGGTGGGGGCCTGGCAGTGGAAGACCTGGTATTCAACCTCAGAACTTGGACTTTATCCTGGATGTCCATGTTTCCCAACCCTGGATACACAGTACAATCGTGGGCAACTTGAAAAATGCCAATGTCTATTAGAAATCTGGGCCAATCCATGGGTAATGAGCACCCCTAGTGCCAAACTGTGGTCTCCAAGTACCATTTCCCAGTAAAGGAACCAGGGCTCCTTGGAGATACAGTGGACTCTAGGTCTAGGTAGTAAAGATACAAGATGAACTGAGACATTGCATCCTACCAAATAGCAAGGAGCTGCCCATGACTACTGGGTCCTCTCAAGGGCTCAGAAGCCAACCTGGTGGCCAACGATGAGATCATGGGGCCTCAATAAGGATAATGACCACCACACATCAAAATGCATCCGTGTTTAAATCCACGCCTTTAAAACAAATTGGTTACTACTATTGGAGGGTGCTAGTGAACCGATCTGGTACTTAGAAAACATAAATACAGGGAAAGAATGAAGCAACCCCTCCCTGAAGTTTATCACTGGGTAACCAAACAGTAATCGAAAGGAAGTTTCCCAGTCAGCAAATGAAGAAGGAATGACAAAATGAGAATGTCACCATGCTGCAATCCCTAATTAATCAACACATTTAGGCACTGCCTAAATCGGCTGCCATCTCTAACAGAAAGACAAGCAGAGAGTAATGTCCCCTGATGGAAGAACAAAAAGCCACATATGAAGTCACCCTGCCCCTGCCAAAACAAAAAAACAAAAAAACTGAAACTGAATCTGGTCAAGTTTCTCGATTCAATGAGCAATTTACAAGCAATTCAGAGAAACCTATTACACGACATATGGAGTGACAGAGCAGAATTCAGACTCCGGGACACTTGTGGATGAACAAGGAGCGATGGTTATAACCTGTTAAAACATGCATTTACAGAAAGTATGAGAAAGCTGGACATTTAAACACTAATATTTGATGATAATCATTACTTTTTTACCTTAGCTGCACTAAGCGTATTGTGGTGATTTGTGTGTGTGTGTGAAAGAGCCCTTACCGTTCAGGGATACTGAACTGAAATGCTCACGGATGAAATCATATGTGTGAGATGTGCTACAAAATGCTATAAGCGGGGAGGACGTGGTGAAACAAGACTGGCCATCAGTTCATAACGGTTCAAGTGGGGTGAAGGGTGCATATACTGCTCTTCAACTTTACTTTTTACAGTTTGAAATTATGAGAAGTTACGAAACTACTAGCCCCTCACCCCCTCCGAGATTCAAATTAATGAGTCTGGGCTTCAGCTCAGGCATTGGTATTTTTTTTAAGGCTCCCCAGGTGTTTCTGTTACTCAGCCAAGGTTGAAAACTATTGTAGTCACTATGTGAGACATGCTGAGAGCCTCCACTAAAACCAAGACAGAGGCTATGGAGGGGAACTGGTCTGTGAGGGGTCAAGGAATCAAGCATATGGTCCTGGATTAGATGGGGAAAGAGATGAGGAAGAGGGAGGGGTCAGGGACACTGCAAAGATTTCAGGCTTGGGTGACTATGGGTGCTGGTCACTGGACTTAGGGAACATGTCAGGCCTGGTAGGTTTGGGGATCTGGGGGAAGGTGACTTCTGGCAGAGACACTCAGTGGGCAGTTTGGTTCGTAAATCTAGAGATCCACACCAAGACCCTGAAGCAGACACAGAAACCTGGGCCCCACAGGACTGTCCCCCAAACCGAGATAGAGGTCGGGATGGCTACAGCCAAGGGTGGCACTGGGGCCTCTAAGAAACAGCCATATCTTGGTCCCCTGCCCTGGGAAGGGGCGCCTGGAAATACCCCATTCTTTTCATGACTGGTCTCCATTCCTTGCCCTCCCACCCACTGTCCACCTTCCTTGGATAGACACCCAAAAGGCAGTCTGCCAGGCTGAGGTGCCCTGCCTTCCTGCACGAGAGCTGAGGAATTCCTGCATATTCCTACGTCCTGTCCTAAAAACCCACGCAGATCAAGTACCATTTGTTAAACCAGTCAATGACCGGTAAATCTGAAGGAAGTCTCCATATGGTGTCAAACACGGCCACACATGTCAGCGGCCGCTGGGGCCAGCAACTGTCAGATTGGCTTAAAACAGCCAACACATGTTCATTACACGGACGTTTACTTAAAGCCTGTATGTGCCATGCTCTGTTCTAGGCAGGGGTGAATGGGAAGCCCAGGGTCCTGGCCTCAGGGAACTTGCATTCTAGCGGAAAAGTAGACAGTAAATAAGAACACAAACACATGGGGCACCTGGGTGGCTCAGTTGGTTGGGCGACTGCCTTCGGCTCGGGTCATGATCCTGGAGTCTCGGGATCGAGTCCCGCATCGGACTCCCTGCTCGGCGGGGAGTCTGCTTCTCCCTCTGATCCTCCCCCCTCTCATGTTCTCTCTCTCTGTCTCATTCTCTCTCTCAAATAAATAAATAAAATCTTTAAAAAAAAAAAAAAAAAGAACACAAACACAAGCTTCGGAATTTTAGAAAATGGGTTTTCAGCTAGGAGGGGTCATGGAATCTAAGTGTTACCTTGGGATGTTATCCAACTTCCCCAGATGCTGCCTCGCGTAGTAACCCAGGCTCCCAGAATCAGACAATTGACAGGGCTTCCCTTTAAAGCAGCAATAACTGAGGCCCAGAGAGGGAGGTGGCCCATCCATGGTCACCCGGCTGGGGCAGACTTGCGGACAAGTCTGGAAATTTCTTGAGCAACAATTTCATTCTTCACCCTTCTAAACGATATGGTCTATCTTTTCCTCTGGGCAAAAACAATCACTGATCACAGAGGACCAAAGGGCCTCCCCAGGAGCAGAGACTTACCACTGAGTCCAGGAACTGAATGTAACACTCTAGCCCAGGTCTGGTTTCGCAGAACTGCCGGAAAAGCAGTCTCCCAATTGGCTGCTTGTCACATAAACTGCAGTAATCTCTGTCTGGAAACAAGAAAAGAAGAATGTGGTGAGATGCAGGAGAGAGCTAGGGAAGGCCATCCAATCAACGCACACCTGTACTCAGAGCCCCAGAGGGTTGGAGCAAGATGACTGGCAAACTCTCAGGACCCCTTATTTATCTCCAAGCTGTGCAGACTCAGAGGGGAGAAGGGCGGTTTAGAGGAAGGCACCAGTTATGCCCCAACCTCTAGTTCTTAGCCCACTCCCCCTTTCCGATGCCCTGACTCCTGTATGCCAGATGTCAGCAGTTCTGGGGAGGGTGACTCTACCCCGCTGGATGGCCAATCACCATGTCACACTGCCCACTTACTGACTGGATAAGGGTGGCAGGCATGTGACCCAAGCCAGTTCCAGTCGGAGTGGACCACAGACTGTGCCTGGGCACGCTGAGCAGAAATGCCCTCCCTTCCTCTGGGGGCTGGGGTGCATGGGTGCGAGGCCAAGGTCTAATGCAGTGCTCTTGACACTGCAAGGGAAGCTGCTATGATGACGAGGCTCACACACAGAGGAGGTCAGAGCTGAGAAAATGACAAAAAGTAAAGTTGGTGTCCTCGTGGTGTCATCAATCTCTGGATCAAACCATGCCTGCAGCTCAAACCACATCTGAAAAGTTTATTTATGAGCTTTGTTTAGGGCAGTTTGAAAAGATTTAAAAATTACTTGTAATTCAAAGCACTTCAAATTATGAAAACCCTGCATCTTCCAGCTGAGGAACTAGAGGCACGGAAACAAGAAGTGACCGGCCCCCAGCCACACAGCAGCCAAGAGAGTTCCAAAGAGGAAATGCAGCGCAAGACTCCAAGCCTGGAGGCCTGGAGACCAGGTGCTAGCCAGTGACTTGCTATGTGACTTCAAGCAACTCACTTGCTCTCTCTGGGCCTCAGTCTTCCTCTGGACAATAAAGGCACATGTTGGAGGTAAGACTGGGGTGTGGGGGGGAAGGTACCTTCTGGCTCTTCCTGCAATGATGCTAAAGCCTCTGTTGGAGGTTCTTCTGGCCAGAAAGATGCTCAATGGACTGACTGAGACATGTTGCCTCTGACCCTCTCAAGCACTGATCATTGGACCTTGGTGCAACTGCATTAGAAACGGTCAGGGGACTTCATGGGGAAACCGGGAAGAGGGTTATAATGACTTCAGGAGAGCAACCTGAACAGAAGGAATGACTATATCCTCGCTGAACGCAGAGGAGGAAAAAGGATAATCATCCCTGGAAAGGGGGTTTCTCTGAAGATAAGGAACACAACAAGGAGATATGAACACAACCATCACGTCCACTCACTTTCACAACCAAAGAAAGAGTTTATCCACAGAAAGTAAAGCCGCGGGGCGCCTGGGTGGCTCAGTCGTTAAGCGTCTGCCTTCGGCTCAGGTCATGATCTCAGGGTCCTGGGATCGAGGCCCGCATCGGGCTCCCTGCTCCGCGGGAAGCCTGCTTCTCCCTCTCCCACTCCCCCTACTTGTGTTCCCTCTCTCGCTATCTCTCTGTCAAATAAATAAATAAAATCTTTAAAAAAAAAAAAAAAGTAAAGCCGTGACTTGTAGGGAGGGTGGTGGCTGTGAGCATGGGCTCTGGAGCCAAACTGCCTGGGTTCAAACGCCAGCCTCACCATGCTCTGCCTGTGTGTCCTGAGGCATCTGACTTAACACTTTCATCCCTCAGTCTCCTCATCTGTAAACTGGGGACACTAATCATACCTGAGGATTAAATAAGACAATGCATAGAAAAGACTCAGAATAGAACCTAACATATAGATAATGCTTACTAAACACCATCCGCTATCACCGAGTTTGCGGGTCTCTCGGTCTATTCTGTCTCCATTCCTTCAAGGAATCTCCGTTCTCTGAGACTGTAAAAATCCAGCCCTAGGCTCTAAGGGAGCCTCACTATGGGCACGTGACCCAGTTCTAGCCAACCAGAGCCCTCATCTCCCAGCCACATGATAGGGTGAAGGATGGGCACATGATTCAGCCCTAGCCAATCAGAGATCCCCATTTTTACCACAATGATAGGTTCAGAAACAGACATGTGACTTGGCCCCAGCCAATCAGAGCCCCCTTTCTCCAGGCCACAATGATAGGTTCAAGGCACATGACCTGAGTGGGTAGGAGTCTTCTAGAAGTTAAGGGAGAGATGCTTGCTTCTCCCTGGGATGCCAAGGTGTTAGGATCAGTCAACTAAGAGCTGCCACAACTGTCTTTCCCACTAGGCAGTGAGAACCCACAGAGAGTGAAACAGGGGAAGGTGGGGTTGAATGCAGAAGAAAGAAACCCCACACTGCCAACATCACAGGAGCCCCTGAAGCCAGCCTCACCGAGGCCAGCCTGGTGCCTGCCCAATTATTTACCTGACAGAGTGCTGAAGTCAGTCGGTGTTGGGTTTTTGTCTATTTGCAACTCGAAGAGCAAGTGACTAGGCGTACAGGCTGGAGAGTTTTACAGCCCACTTCTCTCATGGGTAAACTGCCCAAGGGCAGCAACTTTATGTGGGGACCCACCAGTTCTAAGTACAGTGTGTGTAAGAAGGCACTCAAACATTTCTCATTCTCTCCTGAATGGATACTCTGATCAACATGGATAGCCACCTTCAAGTTCCCTTCTTGATCCCCTTGGTTTGGGGGCTGAAACTAGCCTTGGACTGTTGCCTTAACTCGCTTACCTTTCCACGCACAGATGGTTCACAAATAGCCATTCCAACAAACATTTAACCCACCTCAGTGTGGGCCAGAATTGGTGGGGTGGGGGTGGGGAATGGGATGCAGTCCCAGCCCTCAGGAAGCTTGGATTCTGTTGGAAGGGGTGGAGTGTGTGGGTGAGCAGACAAGATCCCAAGTGACAGTAATAAAATGTCAAGTTAGATGAGTGTTATCATCAGCCACAGTAGGGAATCTGGGAAGGAGGGAGCTGAGAGGGTGACAGGTCTGTAGCTCGCACCTGTTAGCGTGACACCCTGTAGATACAGCCTGCATTCTCACTGCCTCCCACTCGACCTGATCCCCCCCACCCTGAGGTGAGGAAAACAAACTTCCTCACCCTTTCCCAATCAGCTGAACCTCCCCAGCACAAACACAGAAAGAAAGTAAATTACCTACTGTCAAACTCCAGTTTTATTCAATTATGGCAGAGAGAACTGCACGGCTTAATGTGATTTGAGCAATGTGCCCCTCCCCATTTCCAAAAGCAATTAAGAGATTTCATGTACCATACTGTGATTCCTTAAGGGTTCATCTGACAGGAGTTTTCCTCTCCATATGGCATTTGCTGTCAGTATGGAAACAAGGCTGTTATAAACTCACAGCACAGTAAACACCATGTGATTCCAACACAAGCTGTCAGCACCTCAGTTCCGTGCCTCTCCCAGCTGTACAGAGGATCCCAGGCAAGAAAGCCACTCACTGGAAGCCCAGAACGAGATAAAAGAATCAGTAATCATCTATTTGGATTCTTTTCTCAGGCTTATATAAAGATAAATGGTCCTATCTTCTGAGGAGGCATTGCCATCGCCACCAACAAAATCAGAGTGCGACATTTGCAGTTCCTTTAGAAATGAAGAACGAGGGCATAGAAGGGAGACTAGGAATTTGGAAATTGATCAGAGTGACGGGAGGAGATGTAAATTGCCAAGCGCAAACCCAAGGTGTGGGTCGCTTCTGCAAAGTAAGATGACGTAAGTTGGAAGCTTGGGGAGGTCTGTAATACATCTTCAGAGCGGACCCTTCCTTCTTGGTTTCTACAGAAGCCTTCCTGTCATTTAAATCCAGCTTGTAGGGCCCTGCCCACACCCCTCCTCTGAAGTGCAATCTGTTGGGTGTGGTGGGGAGGGCCGTCCAGGAAAGAAGGGCAGAGCTTTTTCTCTCTGTCTCTGAATCTCTCTATCTTTCAGGCTGATAGAGCCCTGGGATGTTATGCACACAGCCATGCATGTGCTGTCCACACACACACACACATACACACCAGCTCTTCTAGAACATGAAAACCCTGCTTTGGCCTACGTGCTTCATTGGCCCTTCCCTCCAAGCCAGAAAGAAGCTGTCATTATATAAGTTATGAGGGGGAATCAGGCTCCTCTATCCCAAAGTATCCACCAATCATGTAATTATTTTACTCTTGTGGGTCCTTCATCTAACAAACTGTCTTCCAAGGTCTCCTGATTTTTGATACAAGAAGGTTCCTTCAACTTTAAGACTCTCTTCTTGAATTCAACAACTGGAGGGTATGTGGATGAGTGGAAGGAAGCACACCTTATATTTACTGGCAGGTTAATGATCCAGTAACAGGCTTAGAGTTAAGAGCTGGTGGTCAGTTAGGACCAAGAATGGGGGTGTGGCCTTTGTGATGTGACATCTGACCTTGGTCGTGGTAACAGAGGTCCAGTGGACATGGCAAACTGAAGCATATCTAGAGGAAGGTGACTAGAAATGGGGAAGGGTCTATGAAGCCCCTTATAAGCTCTAGGACACTGAGCTGTGCCCTTGATCAAAAGGCAGAGTGCCCCAGGGAGGGGCTGGGTTCACTGTGCACCCAGGAGTGTGGTGGGAGGTAATATGTTGCAAAAGCAGGCTGGGCCCAGGAAACAGCTAGGATCCAAGTCCAAGGAGACTGGATGGAATCAGTGTCCCATCAGAGACCAGTGATTTTAGAGCACATGCGATTCAAGTAGAGTCCACAGAAAGGTGAATGACAATGGGTGGGGAGCAGGGAGCCTGAGACATGAACAGAGGAGGTCCCTCGTTGGGGAGCCACTGCTGTATGGATAGGGAGGGCGCAGTCCCTGTGGTAGGAATCCTGCTTTGGTGATGAGCTGGACGGAACTGGCTTTAAGAAAACCACATATGTTCATTGGTGTCTTCAAGGGTTTGACACCTCCCGAGCATGCCCATGAATAGGAAGGCAGGATCACCACGCTCTCCTGTAACACTGAACTGAATTCCAGCCATGCCTTCAGACAGAACCATTTCTTCCCAGCAGATAGTCCCTTTAGCAAACTGACAGATGCTTGCTGAACCCCTCATGGGCACTGTGTTCTGGGCCTTGTTATGAGCATCCCTTAGAGCAGACAAGGCCACCACAGACTTTGTCTTTGTCCTAAGCAGTCTGCTTAGCAGTCAGGGCAGGAAGGAGGCATGTTCACAGACCGGGCTAGTGAGAGAAGCCACCTAACAGTGTCCATGAAACAAAATTGCATAAGGTAGGCCTGCTGGGAATGTTCGGGAAGGTGTCCCAGCACAGATTGCTCTTGTGATGTTGGGCCCGTGCCAGGGGTGATGCCCATGGGAGAGCGCCCTGACAGCAATGCCGGCAGAGGCTGAGTGCTGGGGAGCAGAAGGAGAAGGTCAAAGCCAGAGAAATGGGGCCAGAAGTTGGGGGCAAGGAGAAGCTACAGTGAGGAGGTAAGTCCATGTGAGAAGCCAGGAGGGCCAGGAGGGCATGGCAAAACATGGGGGAAGGTGTGTTAGGGCAAGAATTCAGAGCTAGGTCTGTGACCACTGCAGGGAGCCAGTGGGTAGATCTTCCAGAATGGCTTAAAGTATTCAAAGGTTCCTCAAAAAATTACAAATAGAATGACCATATGATCCAGCATTACCACTTCTAGATATTTATCCAAAAGAACGGAAACCAAGATTTCAGAGATACCTGCACTCCATGCTCATTGGGACACTCTTCACAATAGCCAAGATGTGGAAACAATCTAAATGTTCATCGACCAATAGATGGGTTTTCTAAATGTAGCATATACATACAATGGAATATTATTCAGCCTTAAAAAGGAAGGAAATCCTGCCACAGGTGGGAAAACATGGAAGGATCTTGAGGTGCTAAGTGAAATAAGCCCATCACAGAAGCACAAATACTTTATGATTCCACTTCTATAAGGTATCTAAAATACACAAACTCTTAGAAACAAGGGTAAAATGGTGGTTGCCAGGGGCTCGGGGAGAGGGAAGTGGGGAGAGGTTGTTCAATGGGTATAAAGTTTTAGTCCTGCAGGATGATTAAATTCTAGAGCTCTCCGGTGCCACGTCATGCCTAGAGCTAACAATACTGTATTGTGCACTTAAAATTTTATTAAGAGGGTAGATCTCATGTTCAGTGTTCTTACAGTAATTTTTTAAAAAGAGAATGGCTTAAAAATATAAAGAGAAAGTGATAGTTGCTTGGGGATGGGGAGTGAGGCAAGAAGGGACAGGAATCAGAATGTAGTGTTAACTGAGGGTGTCAGCAAATACATTTACTTGGTAATGAACATAACTGCCTGGGAGTACCCATGCAAGCCTGCAGGCACGTGCATATGGAAATGCAACAAGCATGTCCTGAGGTCTAGGCACCGCCAGGTCACTTTCAGTTCTACCCTACACAGGTCAGGCATGATGCTTACCAAGTTACAAGACAAGGGCCCTGTCCTCGCCACGACCGCCTCGTGGTGCTGGGTGCTGAGCTCAGAGCCTCTCCTTGTAAGAAGCCACTCATGGGGGCACCCGGGTGGCTCAGATGGTTAAGCGTCTGCCTTCAACTCAGGTCATGATCCCAAGGTCCTGGGATCGAGTCCCGCATCAGGCTCCCTGCTCAGTGCAGAGCCTGCTTCTCCCTCTCCCTCTGCCATTCCCTTTGCTTGTGCTCTTCTGTCTATCTCTGTCAAATAAATAAATAAAAATCTTTAAAAAAAAAAAAAAAGAAGCCACTCACGGTACCACTATCTCAGGGCTACTGTAAAGGACAGCAGCTAGAGACTAAATGTTCGTGTCTCCCCAGATTCATACACAGAAACCGAATCCCCACTGTGATGGCATCTGGAGGCGGGACCTTTGGGTGATTAGATCATGAGGGTAGAGCTCTCCTGCGTGGGATTCGCGCCCTTATAAAAGAGACTCCTGGGACTTCCCTCACCCCTTCTGCCACGTGAGGACACAGCAAGAAGCTGGTCCTTTATGAACCAGAAGGCAGGCTCTCACCAGACAGCAAATCTGCCAGCACCTCGATTTTGGACTCCCAGCGTCCACAACGGTGAGAGATACGCGTCCGTTGTTTAAAATACCCAGTATGAGGTGCTCTGTTATAGCAGCCAGAGTGGACTAATGTGCCCTATAGTCTTGGGCAAGTCTCCTGACCAGGGGCCCAGGCGCCTCACGTCTCCCACTCCCACGGTCTCAGCACTCAGCAGGCCCCACATAAGCTGTAGCCTCTAGGCCAGATCGTAGCTCCTCTAGAAGACGCAAGAAATGGTGGCTTTTACTTCTCTGAAGGTTCAGAAAGAAAATGGGAGGCGGCCGGTGAAAGGGGACTTGACTCCACATCACCGAAGAAGGCCAAAGCCGCCCCTCCTGTGGCTGAGCCATGGACTCCCAGCTCGGAGAGGGCAGGGGCCAGGGCTCTGCCGGCCTCCTCTGCCTCACTTGGAGCCTCGCTCTCACAGAGAAGCCACATGTCCCCACAGCACGTGGCCGAGGTTAGACTCTCACAACCCAGTCAATGCCTTCAAGACTCCTAACCCCTTGTGGACTCAGAAACAGGAATGTTATCAATAGTGAAGAGAAAGAAATGCTGTCACTGTTTTCATTCTTTTCGAGTGACACGAAATGGGAACATACTTTCTTAATTAAGAGCTGTGGTATGCGGACGCTTGGAGGGCAACCAGATTTTCCCAACTGAAGGCCAGAACACAGGCGGCAAGGACAGCGTGGCTCCCCTCAGAAGGCCACAAACCCAAGTGAGCGAGGCCGCCACCCCCTCCCCGGCTGGGAGAGTTGGCGTCTGTCCCTTGCTTGCTTGTGGATGGGGAGCAAGAAGTCATGGCTTGGGGGGTGGGGTGTCGCTGACTGGAACCTGCTTGGGACTGATTTCATTGTTGCCCCAGGCACTCCTTGAACTGGGGCCAATGAAAATGCACGTTTCCATTTCAGAAGTAAGAGCAAGAAAGGCGGCTTCCTGAGGAAATGGAAACGCTAACACGGCTAACACCGGAGCCCTTGGAAATGAAACCACATGTTTATTGTATGTGGGGGGTGGGGGGGTCCAAAAGCGATTTCTGGAACCATCTTTCTACCAACTGGAGGTTTATATTAGTTTGCAATATTTCATTTTTATTTTATTTTATTTAACATTGTTTTTCCAAAGTACCAGGGGTGGGTTGTTGCTTTTTGTCTTTTGGGTTTTTTTCTTTTGTTTTGTTTTGTTTTCATTTTCTGTTTTTTCGAGGGGTGGGGAGGGGCTGATAGGTCCTAAGGCAATTTAGGAAAACAGATGTGAGGAGACTAGATTAGGCAGGGGCCATGAGCCCTTCACTTTGCCGTACTCCAGGTCTAAAACAATAAACAGAAAAGTGATTTGAAAACAGCTTTCTCCTAAAAATTCCTGCCAAAGCTGGAAAAAACAATCGAGTACTCTAAGGAAAAAGCTCTCTGACGTTTGAAAGGCGAGATAGCATCACGGATAACGGCAATTCTTCACAGCCCACCTCTTGGAAGGAGCAAGAGAGGAGAAGGGAAACATTTGGTATTTGGTTAGCAACAGCTGAGTGGGTTCCTACTGCTTCAGGAGAGATGTTTTCATGTGAAAAGAAAGTGACATATGGCACATTGCACAAACACACCCAAGCCAAGCCCCATCTTCCTGTGCCTTTTGTCCCCCTCGTCTGGTCTGGGGTTTTACTGAGACTCTGGGAAGGAGCTGGGGGCTGAGCTGGACAGTGCACAGAGCATTTGCCTTCACCGCGGGGCCCTCTGGGCCTTAATGGGGCCCCGGAGTCAGGCAGTGACCTCTCCCTTACCATCAAGGCCAGGAAAAGCAAACAATTCAGATATTCCCGAGCAGCGGTAATGAAACGAAGAGTCGGGTGGGTAACCGGAGGAGTCGGCGGTGGCGGTGGACCTGGGGACAGCCAGGTAGACCGAGGTACCACAGGCAGTAGCTGGGATGAGTCGGGGGCCGAGGCGGGACTCGGGTTCCAGGCCTGGCTCTTTCACCCGCCATCTCCAGATGAGAGGCCCGAACCCTGCGCTCTGAGCCCTCTCCTACACTGGAAGCCCACCACTCCGTGATCAGAAGCCTTCCTTCCATGCCAGCCAGCACCAGGTGAGCATGACAACCAAGAGGTCGGCAGAAAGGCACCTGCTACATCAGCAGTGCGGGCTCTGGAAATGGCCAGGCAAAAAGGGGGCACGCCAGTGTGTGGCCTCTGGTTCTTTCTATTTCTCTAGATTTTCAATATTTTTATAAACGAAGGGAACACAACTATTCTAAAAACACAGCTGCGGGGCATCTGGGTGGCTCAGTCATTAAGCGTCTGCCTTCGGCTCAGGTCATGATCCCAGGGTCCTGGGATCGAGCCCCGCATCAGGCTCCCTGCTCCGCGGGAAGCCTGCTTCTCCCTCTCCCACTCCCCCTGCTTGTGTTCCCTCTCTCGCTGTGTCTCTCTCTGTCAAATAAATAGATAAAATCTTAAAAAAAAAAAAACCCACAGCTGCAAAACCACTGAGGCCAAGGAGGCCCTCGGAAGCAAAGGAACTGTAGCCACCAGACATGACCCCCTTTTAGGTGCAAGGCCTGGGTCACAAGCAGGTGCTCAGCACTCTGTGTTCACCCCCAGTGGCCTGTGATGGAACCTTCTGGAAAGCTGGGACCAGGCCTGCAGTGGTACCAGCCACTGGGACAGCTCCATCAGTGGTGGATGCTCTCCCTTCTTGGTGACCCAGGGCCCTCCCTCGCTCCACTCTGCTCACAACCGTCCTGAGGACGCTATCCTCTACGGTCACATTCTAGAATTTCTACAAGCATTTTTTTCCCTCCTTGAAAAGAAATTTCCATGCAGGTACAGGCAGTTTTAGAAACTGAAATACCCAGGCCACGCCCGGGCCAACTGCATCAGATCTCTGGAGATGGGGTCAGTGGTGTTAAAGCTCCCAGGGTGACCCCTGCTCTGTGCTTGCTGTAAGGTCTAGCTCACTGTTCATCCCCAGCCCCCGGACCAGAGCCTGGCTGGAGCAGAGAACAGGTGTAGGTGGCAGCAAACAAATGATGGAACAGGCAGATGAATGAATCAATGTCATGTGGAGGCCACTGGCTTCCAAATGGGGGAGTAGCAGTCTCGGGCCCACACTCCCTCGACACACCCCCAGTGGTTAATGTGCCAGAAATGAAGGTCTCCCTGTGGCAACTAGATGATAGAGTTGTTGCTAGTGGGGGCCTCAGTCCAAGGGAAACAAAAGGGCTCGGGGTGCCCGGGCCCGAGGCAACGCTGGTCAGGCTGAGTGCTGCACTCAGAGGGGAAGCCGCGGTGGGTCCAGATCCCCTGGAAGCGAGGTGGGCCTGAACGTGGTGCCCTGCCTGACTCACTGCTTTCCAGAAAGCTCAGCCAGGGCCATGAGAATGGGGCCAGGGGACTGAACTTTGCCTCCAGCTCCTTCTCTGACCCCTGTATGACCTCAGACCCATCACTGTCCCTGGACTTTGGTTTCCCCTTCTACAAAATGAGCCTGATGAATGACAGGAGCTTCAGTGTCCCACCTCCCAACGTGGTAGTCCCCCAGGGAGACTGTGAGGAGCCTGGTGGGGATGGAGACACCGCAGGGCATGGCGCCTTTCTCCGACATCAGAGCTCCAAGTAGAGCACACACCTTTGGAGTCCTTAGGCCCACAAAGCTGCCTTCCCACCCACATCTGCACAGTGGCCAGAGCAGGAACAGAGCAAGCATGAGCTTAAAGGCAGCGCTTCCAGAAGGCCCAGGAAGGGTGCTGTCTGGGGGCCAGGAGCCCTGGCTCCCGTAGCAGCCTGCTACAGTTTGCTGTGAGGCCCTGGGGTTGTTACTCCCCATCTCTGTGCCTCAGTCTCTCTTGAGCGCTCTTCCAGTTTACCCTTGGATGGCAATGCCCCACCCACCCTTACTGTGAGCTGCCGTGGCCTGGGCGGTGTGGGGGCTCTGAAGCCTCGGCGCCTGGGCCATCCAGGGCCCTGGGGACTGGCTTCACCTGGAGCTATGAGCTAATGAAGCAAAAGCCACGGGAGGGCGGGGCCAGGAAGTGGCGGGGCCAGCGGGGGCCAAGGCAAACAGCAGCCTCTGTGCAGAGAGGCGGCCCTGCTTCTTCCCGGGCCAGGGGCCAGGGCCCAGTGAGGCTCACAGCTGTGCTGGCCAAAGGCACTTGAGAAATAAATGCCCAGGCAACGGATGATCTCCTGAAGGTCCAGATGTCTCAGGGTCTGAAGACCCCAGCTACAATGAGCGCCATCAGGGAGTCAGCCAACCTTAGTTTGTGCACTCCTGGGGACAAGGAAGCACTTCACCTGCAAAGTGTCCAGCACTCTTTATCAACATCACATTAAGAGTCCATTCTTATTTTGAGGCCAGACCTGTCCTCCTGTAAGACCTGCTCCTTGGTCCTCATTCTTGGGAATCAGAGGACAAACGTTAGGTGGCAGGTATTCTCTGCTCCTGGACTCCTCTCTCAGGTAAACCTCTGGTTTCCCCCAGATGCTTCCTTGTGACTCCTAGAATACCAGCCACCTGACACACCCAAACTCTGTTTCCCCGAGGAACGGAGTTGGGAGGCCTCGGCCTGCTGGAACCTGATCCAGGTTTTTGGTAATTAAACATGAGACAATGTCAACAAATCCCATCAAGCCATCTTTGCCTAAGTCAGCCCCAGAGCCAAGAGGGGCTAGAGTGGGGGAGACAGGCCTGTTCGTGGGCACACAGAGTTCACCCAATGCCCCTGTTCCAGACAAGAGACAGGAGAGGCACGTTGCTTCTGCAGAAACGGACACAGAGAAAGCTGGAGTCTCAATTCAGACTTTGCTCAGCTGAGTTATAGCTCAGGGGTGTCCGGATTTTAGATATGGATTTTTATAGCATTTGGCAGAGCTGGTTTTCAGAAAGAGATGACTTTTGGGCCAGACAGTGGCTTTCCCACTTCGCCACCTGATGGATGGTACTAATCATAGAATCAGTAAGAGCTAACGTGGATGGGCGCTTGCTGTCCACCAGGCCCCTTGCTAGGCATCTTACATACTTGTCTCCTGCAGGCCTCAGAAGAGGCCTAGGAAAAGCCTGCTATGATCAACCTGTTTCAGATGAGGCCAAAAAATGAGGCCCTGAGGATTAGCACCAGGCCACGGAGCAGCAAATAACAGAGGATCTGAGCTCAGCTCCTCCTGATCCTAGAACAACTGTTCTGGAACTTTTAGCTCCTAGGGATCCACAGCGGCAGCAGGCAAGGACCTGGGACCCTGAGAGGTGGATGACATCTCACCAATGATACCATCTGGCAACCTCTGGGGGCCCACAGCGGAGGGAGCACCCTTGTAACGTGGTATGTAATGTGGGTATGTAACGTGGACATACCCAGTGGCCATCCCGCTTCCGTGGGCCCAGGGCTGCTGTGCACACGGTGCCTGGGAGCTCCAGTCACACACTAAGGACTAGAAAAGCCATGACAACGCAGTGGCTGGCGATCAGCTGGACAGTTACACTCCGCAGGCTGGGCCTGCACAGGAGGATTATTGGGAATGCCCTCTCCCCTCCTCCTCCTCCTCCAGAACACCTGACCCAAGTATGCTGTGCCCTCCCTGGCTGCGAGCTCCTTCAGCTCCGAGGCCTGCAGCACACCTGTGATCACGTAACTTACGTGCCGCCTCATTCCTCTGGCCGCTGTCCTCGGGGGGGCCTTGGCTCCTCGGCCGGGCTGTGAAGTCCCGCTCCACTGCCACCCCCTCTGCAGAGTCTGGGACATTCTGGACACCATGAGGTCACCAATGAATATACGACGGACTAAAGCAGGAACAGCCATGAGGAAAGTTATTCACTAGGATCCTGTTTACACTTCTTTTGTCAAAACAAATCCTTTGCTCCTTGAAGATAGAAGTCTTAAAGTCCTCGGTGTCTAGAAGTAAATGCTTGGCTTTTAATAGGGTGTTGGGACTGCATTTCATAGCACATTCCTGGGCGCGGACCTACATGGAGGCAAGTCCTTAAGCCAACAGGACAGAAGTCCAAGCAGGGCTGGACCCAACTTGGAGCAGGCAGGGCCCCGGCCGCCTTGTTCCCACATACCCCGGCACCTAGCACAGAGCCTGGCAGGGAGCCAGCACACGGTAACATCTGACGAGCGAATGAAGAGAACACATTAACTACCTAACTCGTCCATTTGCTTGGTCCGGGCTAGATTCTAACATACTTGTTTCCACATTCTTCCCTGTGCTGGGGTCACGTTAATGAATGGATCTGCCCCATGGGAAACAGAGCCCCTTTCCAGCACAGACATCGAGCCACCTCCCCTTCACAATGCAATAATGTCACAGCTGGAGAAAGGACATGGCACAGAGCATGGTCCGAGACCTGGCAGAAAACCTGAAGGAAAGCCAGTCCACAGCCTGCCCTCCCAGACAGGGAAACTGAGGCCCGGGTGGGGAAAGGGTCTCATCTTATTCATCACCCCAGGACTTGCTCAGCTGCCTCAGTCGCTCGCAGGCCCTGGAGTAGTGTGGACGGGGAGCGAAAGTCCTCTAGTAAAACTCAAAGACCCTCACCCAAGAGTCCCCCCCCGCCCAGGTCTGGCACAGAGAGAGGCCCAGTCAAGCCTCTCAAAACTCCCTCTTGGCATCTGGCACTTTGAGCGCCGTGAAGTATAGCTGCTTGTCAGCCTGAAGGCCTGTAATCGATGCCACACAGGTGCCTCATATAAATTTTCAGGGGCCGTCTCCACATGGAGCCAAGTAGACGCTTTTAATTGTCAAGAAGAAAAAAAGCAAAAGACCTCATGCATTTTCATTTTTAGCTAAGTACAAGGGCACAATCAGTTTGCCAGCATGCAGTACCACCTCTTGCCAAAAACCACTTATTTTAAACTAAAGCTTTCTCAGCCATCCAAGTACAGAATCAAAGCATGCAGGACCCGAATGCACATGCTTTTCTTTTGTCCCTTCTTTCTTTCTTTCTTAAGAGCCCCACATATCTCTTAGCTGTCTAGACCACGCAAGCTACGGCTCAGCCTGGAACATGGCCCTCTGTTAATGCTTTTTCTCTTCCCTCTGGCTCCAGGCTCGTAATAGACATTTTGACAAACATTTAACTGATGCTAAGCCTCATAGGTATCCTCCTCAGCTACTCAGCACAAGACAGATAGCTGGGAACAGAAAAAAAAAAAAAAAAAAAAGATTGGGATGATCAGAAAACACCCCTATTTCTAACTGGTCTGAAAATGTAACCCACAATGGCTGTTTGTTTTAAATTATTCCTTGCCAAGAACAATGTTCGGATGATAGAAAAATTCCACACTGGAACCTCCAATGCTTACTTATTTTTCCTTCTGAGCACCTGCATGGAAAAGCAGCTTTGTTCAGAAAATGTAAGCAGTAAAAGGGATGGGAGAACTCTCAGCAGCTCCTATTCAGCATGCTGCACCAGAAAGCCTCTGAGGACGTCTTACCGGGGACCTGGGCCCTGACAGGCCAGGCTGTGACTGCATTTTGCTCTAGCTGAGTCAGGGCCAGGAGGTGACCAGAGCATCGCAGGAGGAAGGCAGAGACCCTTCCTTGCAGACAGGGTCCGCATGGGGGCCAGCGGCGGACAAACCGGACCTACGCATCGTTGGAACCAAGTCAGGAATGTATGTGGCACAGCCCAAGTGACCCACCACTAGGACGGAATCCAGTTCCTCCCAAAGGGGGCTCGGAATCAGATTTCCAATGGAAGCACAGCTCACAGACGTCATCCACGGTTGGGGTTAAGCCCACAGGATACCCTGAACCTCTGGTCCAGACCAAAACAGCTGCAGAGCTCTACCCTCGAAGGGAATCCTTCTGGACCTGGCTGCCTTCTGGTGGTTGGTCACAGAAGTCTCCAGCGCCCTCATCTTTGCATCCTGGTTTGTTCAGCTCATTAGCTGGGTTGGATCTGATAGGTCAGGGCCCCCTCTCCCATCCTTCCTTTAAGACTGATTTACTGAGCACCTACTTGGTGCCCCATGCTGTGCTAGGCCAGAGGATCAAGCGATCACCAGAAATTCCTAGCACCCCAAGCACCCAAGAAGCCAGTCCAGCTCTGGGCTCTTTCCCTTGGAGCTAACCCAGAACTCCTCCAGGATGAGAAGCAGTGGAGGGGTGAGAGACGGAGGCGGGAACTAATTTCCTAGCCACCTTTGCAGCTGGGTGTGACTAGATGACCACGTTTCCAAAGGAACGTGCCCAGAAACACTGGCTCCAAGTTAGTTCTGGATTATGCCCTTAAAGGGAGAGGGTGTGTGCCTTTCCTTCACTGTCCCCCTTCCTATAGATAGACGCGCCCAGAAGGCAGATGAGTGGGCTGCCATCTGGGACTGTAAGGACAGAGGGACAGAAGAGACTGGAACGGAATGGCCACACAGAACTTCCATAGCAGCCCTAGACCGCTCCCCAAGCCCTGTTCCAGGAGAGAGAAATAGGCTTCTACCACGTCTAAACCAGGGTTAGTCTTCGTCTTTGCTACAGCAGCCAAACCTGTACTTGATCCAACCAACCACGTACTAGCTGTAGGACCTTTCTGAGACGCATTTCTTGGTCCTAAATGGAGATAGCGCTAAAACGCTACGCTACGCTAAAACGACCTACCGCGTAGGGATGGCTCAGTCAAGGCGCTTGGCACGGTGCCTGGCACATGCTAGGCCCTCAGTAAATACTATCCATCCACCATTATTCTAAGGAGCAACCACTGGATATTCCCACACAAATCTCCCGCAGCCGCCCCTTCACTGCCCAACCAGGAAAGAGTGCGAGCACACACTGCCACAGAAGGGTTGACTAGAGCCGATGCTCGCCCACCTGAGCCTCGTCTAGGCGCCGTTTCACACACTCCTTTGCCACAGAGCGGGAGCCTGAGGTTGTCGCTTCCAACACAACGTACCCACCTGACCTCCCCCGACATGAACCGGGTTGCTGTGACTCGGCTCCAAGGGCCCCACGCTCCTTGGGCAGCCCCTACACGTGAGCAAAGAAGGACTGTGTCCCTGATGGAGTTAAGGCACCCAAGTCTCAAAAAAGCTTGGGTTCATTTCTAAAGATGGTGACCCGAAATGCAGAACATTTTTCCTCCCTGTCGAACACAACTCAAGTCTTCCTCCTCTACAATATCCTGGGTCATCCACATTGAAAGAAGATTTTAGTAAGAATTATAGTTCAGATGCTGGAAGGTTCTGAAGTCAACAGAACTGGTTTTGCTGTATATTACATAAAATAAACACTCTGGTTCCAGGAACTCAAGGGAGCACGCTGAGAACCACATTGGTTTTCCCAAGATGCATGTGTTGTGGCCACATCAGACTCGTGTGTCTCTAGGGTCCCCGAAGGGCACCGGCGAGGGGCAATCCCAAGCTGACCACACCAGCCCCTGGGCCGATACTGCCTTTACTTACAAGGGCTGGGAAGGCGGGTGAGGTATGTGCACTTGAGGGGCTGACATGCATGCAGTCTCTGACCCCAGGCTTTACGTAAGTGGCTAAACACAAGATTGTATACAGGGCAACCAAGGGCTTCCTAAGAACTGACATTCCTGTTTTTAAATACTGACTTCCTTCTTGTAGTATCACTGCCCTTGATGGTCACAGAGCACAGAGTGGGGGCAGCCTGCAGCTGGGGCCCACACTTCCAAGAGCTGCCCTTCCAGCTGGAATCCCCTCTGAGCCTCACCCGGTGCCAGGCACCAGCATGGGCCCCTCCAAGGCACTCAACACAGGTGATCTTCGAAATCTGCCCGGGTAAGATTGCTTGATGACTCCCCACCTTCTGCCTGGAAATGAAGCACAAGCCCTGCTCTGTCGGGTTCAGGGCTGTGCTCCCCAGGTCGAGGCCGGGTGCACGGCAGGTTCTCAGAAATGGGAGAATGAATGAATGGTGACCAGGGCTTGCTGAACAAGGGACTGATTTTGATCATGATGAAGATGAGGCCTCCCCATCTAGGCAGTCAGAAGGCGGCAAAGGACATCCACTGACAAATGCATGTGGCCCCCTGTCCACAGTCACCCACCCAGGCACCGGAACACGCCTACGGTAGTGAGCGCATGCGTATTTGGCATCTACTAGGAGCCAAATGCTTAAGACTCCTCTCTCTCACTTAATGCTACCCTGCGGGGTGGAGAGTACTTCCCTCTGGTGCAGCCAGTCTAAGGGACTTGCCCGAGGTCACAAAGCAGCAGTGGAGAGGCTCACCCTTGAGAATCGGAGGGAGCCAGCAACTGCCCTTCCCTTAAGAGGAAGCCATGGTTTCCCACCAGAGACGTAGGGGAGCCACAGGCTCGGAAACACTCAGGGCCTCCACCGGGGAGGAGAGGAGATTCAGGGTGACACGGGGCCTGGGAACAGGGAACAGAGCATGACCCCGAGCAAAGGGCTCTGGGCCAGGTGCAGAGGAAGAAGATAAGGGATGGGAGATGCAGGCAAGGTAAATATTCTCGTAACTAGGGGGCTGCAACCACTTTAAATACTTCAGTATGGAACTATAAGAGGGGGATTTTCCTTCTCCTTCAGGCTGGGGTTTAAACTCTGAAGAGCAACATACTGAACACCTTTGGAGCCCACCAGGGGCCCCAGTGAGCCAGGCTGAGGGACAGACACAAGAGAGGCCAAAGACAGGCTCTGTACCCCCCAAATGTATGGGCTCACAGACTCTTCTTTGGGGAGGGCTGGGCACTGTGGCCTCAATGGAGGAAATGTGAGAAACGGAAAGTTCCACCAAAAGAGCCGCCTCCCTAGCCTCCCTAGCCTCCCCAGCCTCTCCAGGCTCTTCCAGCCTCTCCAGCCTCCCTCAGCCTCCCCAGCCTCTCCAGCCTCCCCCAGCCTCTCCCAGCCTCTCCAGCCTCCCCCAGC